>NW_009630390.1:14291-91797 GCF_000690535.1 Cariama cristata
TGAACCAGAGCCAGTATATTTATCTAAACAATGTTACTTAAAAATACTAAGTTAACTGGAGCTGGAAAGTGTTGCCCACAAGTGTCAGCTCAGTGTTCTTCCGAGTGATGATGAAACCAATAACTCAGTTCAGAAGAACTAGTGGGCTCCATCAGGAACAGACCCACCCGGAGCGGGGCGAGGAGGCAGAGAGGGCTGAGGGGACTCCAGTGATGCCCTACCCCAGCCCCATCCATGTTAGCCCATGCAATGCGACTGTATAGCATAAACATTATGCTGCTGACGGTGTAGCAGGAACCTGCATGTGGTCTTGGTCACGGTTAAGGTACCAGGGTTGGTTACGCTTGTTGGGTAGGGAAGATTACCCAAGAACATGATATTTACATACAAAAAGAGGTGAATGGGAGAAAGGGGGGCAGGCAGGATGCCTGGGTTTCCTAATGATGTTGTTATCCTGCACGTTGTGATAAAGCAGTGGTTTGCTAGGTGAAGCCTGCAAGAAGACATATGACCCACATCTCTTTAGAACTCTTCTGCCATGGTGATGTACTTGCAATGTGATAGCAAATCAGCTTTTTTCACAAGACATGGATACAGAATAATTTAGTAAGGCAAACCAAGACAGCTTGTGTAATAATCTGTCACATGAATGGCTCTGCTGCTTGCCATACTAGCATAGGTTAACTCCAATGAGTTCTTGGCGGCTTTGATTGCTCTTCTCTTTTTTACCACAGCACCTTTCTTGACATCAGTGTCTGTTGTACTTTACTTCACCTATAGATCTCTTTTCCCCCAAATTCACTGCTTCCATTAGCTGTGCCCACATAACTTACCTTGCTTTGGCAGAAGGGAAAGAATATACAGCCTCCTCCTCATGAGGTAATCAATAGTGCTTCAAAGATAAGCTAGCCAGCAAAAGCTTGTAAATTAGTGTCACTTCCATCTTCAGCAGCCTTCCATATGTGACATTTGCAACGCTTTTATTCTCAGTTGATCTGACCCAAGGGAAAGATGTCAAGAAGCCACTGCTGGATTGGAGCTCCTGAGGTTACTGCTTCGCTGGAGAATCACCACCTTATGCCACACTACTTTTCTTTCAGAAATACTAACCCTTAGGCTTTATTAAGACGTTATATACATCATGGATGAACTCTCTAATGAATGATCATCAAAAGACTAACACATCTTTGTTTAAAAGGAAACTATGCAGGATGTACCCTAAAGCAGTAACACTGTAGATACTACACTTTGGGATGGCTGTATTTCAAACAGAGCATTTACCCAACAGATGTTCTGAAACACTGACCAGGAACTTCTACAGAACCACAGAACAGTGACAGCTACTAGAACAGCTCTGTAGCCAGCAGCTTCCATGGGGCATGTGCACAGCACTTCTGTCAGCAGGGTGGGACAGGCAGATCCTTACAGAGCAAAAGTTTACATCCATCTCTTTGAAGAAAGAGTAGGCAAGGGAAATGCTATAGTCAACAGATTAAAACACTGATTTAAAACATTATTTTCTGCCTCTAACTTTTTTTCCCTTGGTATTTATCATATATTTCATCTATAGTAAGACATTAAAAAAAGAGACGCAAAAATAATTATCTTGATGGAAGTAAAACAACAAAAGAAGAATACAAGAAAAATATACTTTTATCAGTGTTCTCTTGTAAACTGGTCATAAACTCAAAAATATTAATCCCTTCCAAGGTATACCTAGGAGACTGCCACTCTTTTTTAGAAATACCACATATGTATCATCTTGTAAGTTCAAGCTTGTGTGGTTTGTGGTAAAGTCCGGAGGTCAATCACTTTCCAGAGATACAGAACTGGTGGCCAGTAGAGCAGAACTTGTGTGCAAAGGAATGGGGAAAAGTTCCTGAAGCTCCTTGTTACTGCCAGAGCTTAGTGATACTTAATTGTGTCAGCAAGCTCCACAAGCATCACCTAAGTGTGTATATGTTTGAGTTGCTGAAAACTTAAGGAGAGGAAAATAGAAAACAATTTCAAAAAACCTCCTAAACCAACACCTCAGTTCTGTTCCTATTATCACATATTTCTGAAAGGATAAACAACAAATCAGTATGCCCAAATTGCTGACACACTCTGAAAGAGAGTACTAAAATCTGCTATTCATTTTTAGAGGCTGAACAGTTGCACTATGAGTCTTATTTTCGAAGGCAGTGTCGGTCTGAGGCCCAGGAGCTCACCTGGGCCCCCAGAGCCCAGGGCAATGCCTGGATTCTGCTCAAAGTTGGGAAACTGGATGCAGTGTGAAGCTCAGGGTCATGCACTGGAAAGCGACATTTCCCTCACATTTCCAGAGGGAAAACAGACACACTTGCAGTTTATAAGCAAAGTGTTTTATCACCCGTTCTATTTGCACATAAGAGCTGCTAAGTATATAAATGTGAACTAATTACCACAGAATCATACAATAATTCAGGTGGGAAAGCAGTTCAGGAGGTCTCTAGTCAAGCCTCCTGCGCAAAGCAGGGTCAGCCTGAGATCAGAACAGGTTGCTCACGGCTTTATCTTCTAAGAATGGAGACTGCACAACCTATAAATCTATGTAACTAAAAGAAACATAACATAGATTTTTATATACGTGTGTATATATATAATAACATATTTAATTGACATCTACCGTTAGAAAAGCAGCTGATCACGTTCAAAAAGGTTTGGATATTAGGTATTAAGGGATATATGCTAGACAGGGCTGTGATCTAAAATTAGAATTCATTGCAAAAGAGGCAAATAAAGATCAGGTTTGTTTCCTCATGCCATAGATAAAACAGTGCTCTTAAAAGCAACTGAAATACAATTCATAAGTGAAATATAATTCAGAAGTGTTATATTAATTGACTTCTGATGGCACTATGCTGCTGATGAGAAAATAACTTAACTTAAAAATCAAGATCTTTGAAATCTAATGATACTAGCTCAAAGGCACTGATAGCAAATCTGCTGCTTAATCGCTGCATTTCTCTAAATCTTCACTGCCAGCGTGGGCAAACATGGCAAATTTTTAGGGACCGTGATCATAAGGTGCAGTGGTATTTCTACTGGTATGCTTCAATGTTTGGTCTTTCTGATTTGTTCCTGTGAGATTTCAAGAATAACAAACCTGCAGTGGTGTAAGAGAACCATACTTCTCTCACTGCACGTACTTCATGAATGACATGTACTTTAATATTTGAAAAACACCATTCTTCTGTCCACTGAACTGAATGTCTAGACTTTAACAGATATACTGAAATACATGTAAGAGCAACACGTTAATGGTGTATCTGATTTTCCTATCAGTACTACAGACAGAATCTGGATGCATGTCAACCGTTATTATTCTATTTTTACCATATGTGGTAGAAACAGGAATTTACTTTTCCTAAATTAACTATAAAGGTTTGAAAATCAGTTTGTTTTTCCAATTCTAAAACTTTATGTCTGAGATACATTCATTTTCCTTCACAGTCCCAGATGACTCCAGAGGCAAACCACTCACACTCTACAGATTTGTTCAACATAGAATAAATGATGGTGAGATAGCAGTTGTATTTTCT
Organism: Cariama cristata; assembly: GCF_000690535.1. NCBI lineage: Eukaryota > Metazoa > Chordata > Aves > Cariamiformes > Cariamidae > Cariama > Cariama cristata. The sequence continues at coordinate 17,855 of NW_009630390.1, forward strand.
TTTTCCTTCCACATTTTAGCTATATTTTCAGATTCTTGGACATAAAAATTTTAAATTATTTGTCAAACATTGACAAGTTTAATGGTCAGCCTTGGTATTAGAATTTGACATCTTGTGCTAACAGTTAAAATATTAAAAATAAAATACTAAAATTAAAAATTATGTGTCTTATCTTGATCATTTATCTAAGGTAAATGCTCACTGTTGTCACTGTTCTATTCAAATCCTGTAGGGTTTGAGCAATCCTCTTAGGTTTGTGAAGTTTGCTTTGCACAAACCTCTTAGAGCTGATTATGAACATTTCTAAGGCTTGTAAGGTACTTCCACCAAACAAAGAAATCTAACCATACTACCAGAAAAAAAAAATAATACACTAGAGCCAAACCCTCACTAGCAGAATTTAAGTGTTAACTTAGAACAAAATGGAGACTGCTTTATTCTCATTCATTTTCACTGTTTTGGGCTCTAGGTCGCTGATGAGGTATTACTATACTTAAGAAAAAATCCCCACAATAATGGTAAATACTTGTAATAAAAAGGTCTCACTCACTGTGAATGAAGTAGTAATGGAAATAGGTCATAAACTTGCATGCAAGACAGCAACTAGGCATTTATTTGTGTGTAATAAATATTTAGTTTTAAAATAATCTAAAAACTTCTACCCAGGACTAACTGCTCAAACAAGGTGATTGATTACACTCGAATAATGACTTAGTCATTAATCATTTCAAGAAACCAGTTATTTTCATTGTTATAAGGGTTGTATCTTCAGCCTTCTCTCAAGCCCTAATGAAGATGGGTTTTGCCCTACTGCAAAACTGCTGTTCTCTGAAGGTTAACAAGCATTGGACAGTAAGAGAGTGGGAAATTAATTCAGCCTTGGTGTCCTCTCAGAAAACACTTGGAACTGTGATCTTTTGTGGTAAGGGAACCTAAATCAAAGGAGCCTGCATGACTTCAGCAGTGGCAGCATGCCCAGGCAAGAAGAAATCTTTGAAAAAAGGACAGTCCCAGGCTACAGGGCAGAAGCAGGGTGGTTGGTCATAAATTTGCATTTAAATTGATAGCAGAGACCCACAAGTAGGCCAAGAATGAGACCTCTGTGTATTTTTCCTTCTTTAGTGAGACACTACCTTTACTTGGCACTCCAATGAGTTTTGGGGACAAATGTTACCCAGAATCCCAGCTTTGAGGAAAAGCAGAAAGATAACAGGCCTGATATCTACATCAAACAAGCTGTAACTTCCTAACCAGGTGTCAACAGCAAAATCTGACCAGATTGAGAATGGAATGATGAGATGACCAGAAAATTGTCTAAAGACTTAGTTGTCAGTTATAGTTATTAATGGAAAAAACTTACTTGTTCAGTCTAAAGGACTACTGTTACTTCTGCCAACTTCTCAGCTGATGACTTCAAACTTTCATCATCACCTCAGTCTTGTCTCAATATAGCCAATTCACTCTTGTTCATGCTCTGACCTTGGTTAAACTCTGGCTGAAGGACTAAGCTAATATACTGATCAGCAGGCTGCATTACAGCTGCCCATACCAACCCTTCTGGTCCCCAAATACTCACTGGGACAACAAAGTTGCAGACACAACAGATAGACCGTGGCAGGCTGCTCTTGGCAGATCCTTAGGAAGAGGAGTTACTGCCCACAGACACCCAGGGAGATGCTCCTGGGCCTGCGAGCAGCAAAGTGACTTAAGACCAGCTTCATCCACTCCTCGGAAACCACTTGCAAGACAACAGTGCCTGCATATAAGTGGTGCTGAAGTTAGTTCATAGGTCTGGTCTGTCTCTGAAAGTCTCTCCATTATGAATAACTGGGTGGGCATAACCTATGAAAAATTACAAGATTATTCTAACAATCCTTTCTTCACATCTGCACACCTTTTTACAAGGCAATAAAAGTGCGCATCAATTCCTGTGCGTAGTGACAAGTACAGCAATGTCTGCAAGCTTTCTCCTGGGAGATGAGCTGGTAAGAAGAAATTGCATAACTGTTTGGACCCAAGGATGATATTCACTGAGGCTAGGTCTGCCATTTTTGCTCCAGGATGGCCTACTACATATCTTAAGCATTCAGCAATGCAGTCTCCTACTCCTTTCTCTCTTAATAAAGGGTCCAAAAATACAGAAGACTATGTAGGGATATACTAAAAAACATGATCCAAGCTCTACCTCTTCTTCAGTCTGGGTTTCCAGGCTGTTGGCATCTGTAATGGATACAAAGCTGTGGGGAATGGGAGTCTTTTCTCTGTCCTCCTGTCCAACTTCTGGCAGTAGCCTCACCCTGCTGGTTCCCATCGCGCTGACATCTCTGAAAGGTGACAGTTCTCCTGGCTGGTCTGAAAAGGTTTTATCCACAAGGAAGAAAGGGTAGTCTTGGTTTTGTTTTGACTCCAAATCCTAAAAATGGGAATCAACAATATGACTTCACAGCAAAAGAAAATTCGTAAAATACATATTGAGTTTAGATAAGCAAGCTGGTTAGCAATTAAAGGCAATTTCAAAACATGAACAACGCAGGTTAAAGGGTGGGTTTAGCAATGCTGTGTATTATCTGCACTATGCTTGGATTCGAAATGGGGCAGGAAACTTACAGGGAACAAATGAAGGTCAAAAGAGGCATTTTTCCACCTAAGCTCTTGGCTTGACATTTGTAATGAAGAATGAATGTTGCATTTCTTTTCAGGGACAAAACATCTCATAATACTGCAGCTGATTCAACACTTGAAAGAGATGTTGATGGCTGAAGGTATAAAGACATAAAAAATTTAACTGATTATTAAAATATTTAAGAAAAAAAGGTAAATTCATAACACATCTTTCATAGCAAGATGTTAAAAATAAAATGTCCGGTGTTGCGTCACAATAATTCAGATATTGGTGATTGAAACAATGATCCTTAAAATAAATACTAAGCAATTGTGTTTCAACAATTAAAACAAAACCATCCTAAAGTCTTTCTTGTGGGTAACACTACTGTTACATTCTAGCTTTTATAAATCCCATCTCCTCAGCAGCTAATTAGTGTTTCTTATTCCACAAGGGTCTTAAACACTTGCTGAATATTGTCCCATGTAGCCTTTAAAACCTTCACAACTTACTGATGATTGAAGTTGTCCCTGTATTTTTTTCATTCTGAATCACTGGAATTGGCTGGTTTTGACTCAATTTATGTCACAGCCCCAACTTGCAGACAACTTCTAGCCAGAACTCCTACAGGTATCACCTCTCATATATAGAAATGAAAGCTCTGACACTGATCTGGGAAAAACTTTTCAGATCACAGTAATAAGTAATTTGCTTATAAGCCATGAGTTACTAGACTTGCTATACCGGTGCTTTTCCAAACTTTTCCTCTCCATTATGAGAATGATGATGTTTCTCCCAAACTCTATCCACCTGTTCAGTCACATAGCAGAAAAAAACCTCATTTCTCTTAGTATCTCTTTCTGTAAATTTCATTTGGTACAAATGGTAAGATATTCACTGTAAAACCTGGTCGCAACTTTCTGATGTAAAGAGATATACTTTATCTTACCAATAGAAACTAGCAGAAGTATGTAGCAGAGTAGTGACATTAATTACTTTTGGCTGTATTTCCTTTGTGTGACTTTTAATTGCTGGCGCCTTGCTAGAATGCTGCAGCCTGCACTGCTCTACTTGAAAAAATATAGGCAATAATGTGCTATTGGCTTGTTCCGATAACACTTCTCTTGCACCATAAGATGGCAGCCATAGTTCATAAACTTCCAATAAAATACTAAAAATTACAATTATTAGATCAATATGTATATGATGTTCACTACTGTCCTTACTGCACGAACCAGGAAAAAACTGGTCTCACTGTACCATTATCTGCTACTGCATTCATGGTATGCTATTAGTTCATTATTGCAGCTCTTTCAAAACAACACGACTTGGCAAGAAAAAAAATTAATAAAAATTTGATCAGGCATAAAATGACTCTATTTTTGGTTAAAGTGCAGAACAATAGCACAATATAGGTATGGTATAGCTTTTGTTTTTATTCAGTTGTTTAGTATGCTGCAGGTATAAATGAGAGACTTAAACCAAGCATCAAAACCGAACCTTTCAGACGTTAATGTGATGATAGCTGTGTTATTACGAGCCTAATGATATCTAGTGCACACAAGAATACATAGGTGTCATGCTGGGAAACCAATGATCTGGCTCTCATTTCTGACTGCAGGCAAAGAATATCTCATCAAAGCTATAAATTTCATGAGTCTGTTCCCAAATTTAAAACCCTTAAGGAAATGGCTTTCATGGTTCAACAGTTTTAAAGGGTTGCTCTTACTTGGCTTTGTAACAAGGAAATTAATAGTTCTTCCAAAACAAATCAGAATTATGCCATAGTTGCATGCATTTTCATGCTGTTGCCTTCAGCACTTTACTTCCTTCTCCAGATAACATCGCTGCAGAATCCACATTGAATTCACCGTGGGGAAACATTTATTACCTGCTATGATTTTGCACTATAGCCTTAGATAGGTGATAGAAGTCATTTACTCATTGCTATGTAAAAATTGTTTTCTTTAGGTCATGTGAAAGACTCAGTTTCTAATCAACCTTCACTTTTCACACAGTAAAACCTATCCAGCCTAATGTCAGGGAGAGTTAGTTTCTGTAGCATGATGCAGAGCAACCAACCAAGAGGTAGACGGCTTCTGGGACTGTAATAACACAGAAGCACTGAAGTGATACACTTCTCTGTCAGTAAGTTTTTTTCTCTTTAAAAATTCTGACTGTGCAAATATTGAAGCTCCTGAGAAGGAATAATCATGTTTAAATCATTTTCTTAATTTAAAGGTATACAAATGCTTTCTAATGAGCAGAAAATGAATACTGTGTTAGGATTAGCTGTTATATGTCACATTTCGTACACATAATGCACTACCACCAGCGCTGTTCAGGAGAAAAACCATAAATGAGCACCAAATGTCCAGTGTAGCAATACATTTCAATGTATCATTAACAAAACAACAAAATAATGTGGATTGTCATTTAACAGATAAGAAGTTACACCTAAACTGGGATTAAAATACCAAGATATATTCACTTTTGTGCAGAATCCTTATGATGGTACAGCATTTTAGATCCAACTATTTCAATGCCCGTGGAGTTACAAACAGGGGATTAATAGCATCTGTGTCAAAAGTAGCTTTGCTTTTTCAGCTCATGCCAGTCATTTGGAGTCCTGTCTTTAATGTGAGAATGTAGCACTAGGAATAAGAATCCTTGTGTGACAACAATCAGGTAATATACTAAGGAAATTCATCTAATAGCAAACTGTTGCACATATATCTATGATACATCTATGATACAACATAAACCATACTCTCATAAATCACAAACGTTACTTTGTGGGTGACTGACAAAAACTTCCGTGCCTCAAATTGCTGACCCCTACATGAGGGAGTGGAAAGGTCAGACATAATTTTTTAAGAACAAAAATTACAGTAATAAAAAAATTTACTCTTCTCTGAGGGTGAACTGATTGTCTGTAATAGAAAACACAGTGTTGGAGTCCACAAAATTCTCAATAGCCCACTGTTCCACAGGAGGGAAATAGCAAACATGGAGGACCGAACAAAAACCAACAGTAATCCATCATAAACTGCACAAAAAGCAGTAAATTTTCTTTAATATGAGGAAAATGACAGTTTCTCCTCAAGCATGGAAAGCATAATTATTCCCTAAGCCACCCTAAAATAGCTATCACCGGTACAAACCAGAAAACTGCAGTTCCCAACTGGGAAGCACCACCACCGTCATGCATGAGAGGGATGGAGTGGGAAACAAATAGTTCTCCATCTAGACTTTCAGAGCAGCATGTGACTCTTACTATTAAAGAACTGCATAGAGGGGGAGAGAATAAAATAATAAAAAAAAAACATTATAACTGGCTGCTTGGGCACATGTACATAGGCGTGTCTCTATATTTACACACAGAGAATATACTGCTCCATAAAGATGCCTGTAATCAGCTGAGCTAAAGCTGTCTAACCTTTTGCTCAGCCCCTCTTTAAGTCAGCCTTTAAGCATATTCAGATAAGCTTTGAGCTTCACCCTACAGGAGCTAGGCTGTTTTCAGTATCCAAGTTGGCTTTTGTTTGACTGCAGCGTGGACATACCTTTGATAAAAGCCACAACATTCTGTATCAGGTTTTCAACTTAGTTCTGATGAATAGTAACACTCAGAAGCATCATGTCATAACCATATAGGATGGTTGCAGCCATCTGCTTTACCCAGTGCATTGTATCCAAAAAACCTCTAGGTATTGAGAAAAAAATACATGATGAAAATGAAATTCATACTGGTATTGTGAAAACTCAAGAATACATAAAAAATCAATTCAGCTGCAAATTTTAACTATGTCAGGATTAAGACAAAAGAAATAATCTATTTTGTATAGTCTTTATTTGATCTTTACCAGTTAAAACCCCCTCTATTTAGTAAAAATGTCTACAAACAAGTAATTAAATAGGTTATCTCCATTTTTCTCGAAGGGATGACATTAGGAGTACATTTTATTGAGTCACATTTGTCTCACTTCGTCTCAAATCCAGCTGATTATGATAACAGTGCAGGTTATTATTATTTTGCAGTGAAATTCTCTAAATTCGGGGATTTGAATTTTTGAATTAAATCACTTAACCAAGGGACAGGTTTCTGTTTATCAACCCTGACTGTAGACTTCTGGTGATATACGCTGGATTTCTGAAAAGGGAGCTACCTAAAAGGATGATTTATGTAATTACACTTTCACACTAAATTTTTAAGAATTTAGGAAAGGTACAGAAATAATTCTTTTAAGCTCATCAGCATTATGTGTCAAATCAAAGCTGCTGTATCTTTCAACATCTGAACCATTTTTCTCACTCAGGTGTTCGAGAGTCAAGTAATGTATTTTCATACAAAACCTGAACACCAAATAACCACCTCTCTCATCTTACGCACCCGTACAGTCCTGGGCTGTCACAGAGCTTAGACTCACAGCAAAAGGACAAACCTGCTGCCGTGGACTGAATGGAAATAGATTATGTTGCACAAATGAGATCCTACCTGCTAATTTCAGACAGGATAATTTGGGTAGATAAACCCAAACATCAAGTGCACTGGGGACAGAGGCAGGCAGAGAGGCCAAGACACGGCCATAATCCATCCCAGCCAGTAACTCCCCCTGCCATTACCCTGCCTTTGTGTAAGTCCCATGTAAAACCTCATTCTCTCACCTTTTCTTATAAGTTACTGGTTCTGCCCTTCAAAATACAGAGGCCTTTCAGCCCTTTCCAATGGCAACCCTGCCCCTTCTTCAGATCCTGCTGAGTACTAGGCTCTGAGAACTGACTATGGCTTTCTGGGTTAGCCTGAAAAAAAAGGAAAAACATTCACTTGGCTCTTGCCTGCCCTGTGATCCTACACACCACTGCACAGAGAACAGTCCATAAGGTCCTGTGTGGTAAATCTGTGCTTCAGTCTTTCCTAAATCTGTCTCTTCCACTCGAGTGAAGTCAAAATCATATTCCCCCTCCTTTCTGAGATGGCCACAGTGGTTGATCTGCACCAAATGGACCAATGCTGAATTTATTTTATATGCTAATTTACATGATAGCTGCGTTCGTTAAAATGAGATCTAGTCTTATTAAACTCCTGTAGAGTAATTGTGATTGAAATTTGGCCATGAGCTACACACATTTAAATGTCATGATCCAGAAAAGAATTTATAAAAGATATTGCTTAAGCACAGGCATGTTGCTTTTAAAATATCTGAAACTGTAACTTATACACACAGCACAAAATTGAGAAGGAATACTATTTACAATCTGATTTAACATTCAATACACAGAATAAGAGTAAAAATATAGAAGAGTGGGAAAAGAGATGAACTTTTCCAATTGAAGATGATTCATTTCTCCTAGAGCAAGATAAACTTCACTCAAGGGACTTCAGTGAGTGTTGCTCTATTGCTAAAACAGAATCAGTAAGATTTTTGGTTTCTTCATTGCAATCTGTGAAACTATTGGGCTGTAAATCTACATCTGAGTTTCCTGTACTAACCTTCCCATTTACTGACCTGCACAGGCTAGAAAGCAGAGTTAAATTGGAAATAAAAATCATGAGTATAGGAAGACAATTTTTTTATTTTAGATTTTCACTACTCACTTAAAGGTTTAATGACACAACAAGAAGTTATTTTATCCTGTCAGAATGGAAAGATTGGTACGAAGGAATTAAACCTGGGTAGGATGGCCTAATCAAGACAAAAGCTTGACAATCATTAAAACACAATGACCATGTGAAGATGGAAAAGGTTTACATGAAAGAAAATGATAATGCAACATGAAACCAATTAAAAATCACAAGATATACAAACATGTAAAAACTAATTACTTATGAAAACATACTGTACATACCCAAAAATCCTTGCCTCCACCCAGTCCTCAGCAACATTCATTTTAATCACTGATCAGAAGAAATTTCAGAACTCATTTAGTAGAACATATTTATCTAACTTTTAAGAATCAAAGCTCTTGCTCAGAAATACCAAAATGAGTTATAACTACCCTTTAAGGATAACATTGCTTTGTCGAGTAAAAAAAAATTTACCTGTTTGCTTAGTAAATGCTATTAGTGATGAATAACCCATCAGCTTTCTATACCGTGTTCAAAAAGCTGTTAGAATTTTACCGGTATAGCGCTCGGTTCTGATAATTCAGCTTTTAATGCAACCAAGAATTTCACCAGGAGCTATTTAATTAATTCCCCAGTGCAGCATGAATTTAATTTTCAACGACTTTATTGAGAACTTTTTTTGTTAATTTTACAATGAGAAACTATAATCACTGTTACACAAATATTTCAAACAAGACAGCAATCTCCTATTTTTTTGATTTTTTCTGTTCCAAATTCAGCTCCTGAGATGGGTTTTCTGCCTCAGCTTCATTTTCATCTTCCTGTAAAAGAAAATGAAAACCTGAACATTAATCAGATTATTGAAGAAGTACATATTTTGTACTTATGCATATCTATAGAACTCTGTACAGACTTTTGCCCTCTTTTGGCTGATCAATAAGCAAAACAATAAGCAAAAAATGTCATTTATTCAAGCATTTGATTTTGCTCAAGAGTTGAAATAAAAATGATAAGAAATTTAAACAAGTCTAATCACCTACATTTATAGTAGAAGAATAATTTAATGAGTAAATATTTCACTGATCAATTTACTGGATGGTTACATAAAGAAATTACTAAACCATACATGGATGAGAAGATATCCAAATGTCTGCAACAGACAGTACTATACACCTTTCCTTTGTTCTTGACCAGAGGTTTCCACTAAATTACTTTTGAATGCAAGAACTTTCATCATTGTTCTAAAAATTACTTTTGAAAAGCATCTGCCACTGAAAAATGTTTCATTTTTTTGAGACCAGATACGTTTACTTCACCATTTGATAAAAGACAATAAATTTAACTTCAGAGACAGTTTATGTGCTGCAGCATCGTATTTTTGTCCCATCTAGCATATTTTCTCGACAGGTCTGCCAATTTTCCAATTACTTGTACCACCATATGTTATCTGAAGATCAGTCAGGTTTAAAATAGGAAACATGAGCATGTCAGGCAGCAGCATGCTTACAATATTCTACAGCTTCAGCTCCAAGAGTAAGGCTCATAATTCACTATGGGTTCCTCCAGATCTCACTGAAAAAATGAAGTGACATCATAATGCCCATTTCTATAGGAATGGATACTGTTCTGTGTCCAGTACAAAATCGTGACCTCCAAAGTGTAAATTATGGAAGACTGAGAAAACTGTTTTATAAGGCAACTTGCAACCCATCGCATCATGAACAGTCCTTATCACACATTCAAAGCACGGCCAGTTTTCCTGCCTGCATTTTAATTCAAGATACAGAGAATCTTCCTCATTCCAAAAACACAAAGAAGAACTGAACAGATATTTGGGAATGAAGAATCATCCTGGTTGCTGCAACACCACTCCTCACAAGTCAACAGCTGAGAGAAAGAAAATGTCAGAGACATCACGTGGGACCCAGGAACCCAGGGTGCAGTTTCCTGCTTTAAAACAGCACCTTCATTCTTCTAGGAAAATAACTTTATCTTTTTGCATCCTAGTCCTCCTTTCACCATCAAAACATGTTTTGTAAGGACAATTATCATAAAGATTTAGAGGCACAAAATATACAGGAAGATCGCATGGGCAGTACAAAATAGAACGGCAATGGAAAATCTCATTAAAAAAATGTGGTCTTGTATTATGTTGCATAATGCTAAAATAAAACAGAAAAGCTAGTTGTTCTATTAAAGAAACATACACTCCAAACCATTCTGCTTCTAAATTCTCCTTCCTTCTGGGGATAGGCTAGGCACTGAGAAATATTTCCATGACTGACCACTAAAGGCTAAAAGCTTTTTTTTCTTATCTTTCTGGACTGTTGTCTCTTCAATTACCTTTAAAACACATAGTGAACCCTGTGGCTCTTTTAGTTCAGGTGAGAAAACCTGTCTGTGCATGCGTGTGAAACCAAAGACTGTTGATTCGTTGAAATTACAAGTGTAGCATATATTCAAGACAGTGTAATGTATAGTACACATACAAAGGTCAAACTTCCAAAGAAAATAAAGGCAAGGCAGGACAGGAAACAACAAAGGAGCAGTGTGTAACTAAGCTTAGATGTACTGCTTATAGGTGACAATATCGCTGAATAAAAAAGCCACCCACAGAAACTTTTGACTGCTATAGAAAAACAGCCAGCTTCTTTCATGAAGGACTTGTTATAAAAGAACAGCAAATCTGCGTGTTTCTGAAGGTCCTTACCTACAGAAGTTGTATCCCTACTGACCTCAATGCCAACTAATCCACCTCCCTAGCACACAACCTGCCATTATTCCAACATCCTGACTTGTCCTCCCTCATACAGGGAATATAAACCCTACACAATCATTCTTTTCCCAGCACACTCGAAATATTGCTTAGGGCTTCCTCTCCTAACAGAGGGAGCATGCAGATATTTCGGAGACTACAGGGCCATACCTTCACTGAGGACTACAAGAGGGTGAAGGGATATTAGGCTCAATACTGAACATCAGCCTCCCAAGTCTATTTTTTGTGGACAAAAAGGTTTTATCCAGTGAAAGAGGTTTTGTAACAGAATCTTCTGGCGTTCTGTAGGCTTGAAATGTTTTAATTCTGTACTCATAAGGTCATGCTTGCTCTCTGGCAGATTTCCTAGGTTACAGCAGCAGTTGTAGTGATCAGTGTTTTTTGAGATGCAGAAATGATGGCTGAGTGGTTACGGCAAGTCCGGATTTGCTCTGTGTGAATACTCCAGATGGAAGCACCCACTTTGGGATATTCTGCAGTAGCAATACTCTCTCCTTTGTTCATCTCCTGTTGCTTCAACCAGGTAAACCATATTCAAACAGGTAAAACCTACCAGCAGAGTATAAATTGGACTTATGTGGGCAAATTCCCACACACATGACATCTAGGCCCCTGACTGATATTTTGTTATTTTTTTGTTATTTTGACTTTTTTTTTTTGCACAAAAGCTTTCTGAATAGTGTTGTGTTAAACCATGCTGCACATCGAACATCTTAATTTTGTAGAGGTGCTTTTACTCCATCTCTGTTTTCCAAGAACAGAAAATCACATTTCATTTTGAAACAGAAATCTAAGTTTATTATCTCTGAACACGGGTCACTGCTGTGCAAAATGCAGAGTAATGACGGTTGATCTTTCTCATAGTATGAATTATCAACGGGAGAAAACTTTTTCTTTGTCAGATATATCTTCAGCCAGATCAGTTCCCAGACCTGTGCACTGCCACATGAACAACAGTGTCAGCACAAAAGAGGTGGCAGAAGTGATTGGCAGGGGACACTGGAAAGTATGAAACATCAGTTCTGGTACTCACGCAGCTTTCTGCCAGAAAAGAAGTGACAGTAATGGCCTGACAATGGCAAACTTACTAATCACTGAAAATTATCAGAAAATTTTGAGATGTGAACTCCTGTAAATTATAAGAGGTGCAACATCACTGCCAATATACTTGGGAAAGATCTGAACTGGCAATTTAGAGCACATATATTAACCATACCCCAAGATGTGAAGACTCAATATTCTTTCAGTTTGTTGACAATACAAAATTTCTATGAAATGTTTTATCTTTTTTTTAACAGCTCAAGAGGCATCCCAATGATTGCATACAGAATACTGAATTGGTTGGAGTTTCTAATGTCGTTAATAACGTTTGACTTTTCAGCTAAATAGCCTACATAGTCTAATTATCAACAAATTATGCCAAACAGACTGCAGATTAAACATATTTAATATATTTGTTTTACTAATTACCACCTATCATTATCATCATTATAATGCTTTTAATTCTGATGGATAGCAAAGGAAAAACTTTTATTTTCATGCTGTTAAAAAAGTAGTCTATGATGGCAGTGTGTGAAGTTGCTATTACCAGTGGCTACACAGCAGATAAAATACTGAATTCTAGTTTCTGTTTCACAGAAATTCAGTTCACATTATTTCTATTAATGCCTTATATATCTATTTTATGTTATTATTTACTTTGCTTCCAGCTGCCTATGACTCTACCATCTAGTGTTTTCTGTCCTAAAAATCCTGAAACAGAGAAGAGTCATTTTTGGTGTTAAAATGTTCAATGAACAAAGTAGTTTTTGCTAGCAGATGTCACAAATCAAACTTCTCTTGCTATCTTTTCTGACTACAGACAACCTTAGACTCAAATATTATACAGTGAATTTTGTACCCACTTACCTGAAAGATGCCTCAACACAGACCTGGTGACTTGTAAGAGTAGTAAAGGAAGTGAATCCCTCAAGACTGTATTACTACCCTTACTGAAAAAGTGCATTTAACAGCCCAAAGATTATTTTAATGTTGAAATGAATGAAGTTTACCAGTCTGGAATTGACATTCTTTCAGATTTCCAAAACCAACAGTCATAAGGAAAAGTACAAAGGGCTTTATAAAATGCCGTTAAACCCAACACCCTGAATTGAAACGTCAGCTGAGGAGCTCTTTAAGCCACTGATGACTGGACACCTCATCAGCATCATGATGATGCTGATTGACTGACAGACCTTCCAAACCAGCTTTTTTCCTACATCCTTTCCCCAGCCTTCCCACCTTTTCCCTGATGGAAACATGGTATTGGATTAAAGGGTCCTTTGGATGCTCTACGCATGTCTTCAAATGTCCTATGGACATCTCTTCCTTCAAACTACTTAGTCTACACTTGGTAGCTAAGCATTTATGGGTCACAGTAACAGAACAAGGCCAAGAATTAGAAACTGAGACCCTACAGTCTGCCCCCTAAATAAGTGTTGTGAATTATTGTTAAAGTATTGAACATTCAACAGCTTTGCTGGAGTTAATGGGAATATCTCGATATTTAGATGTCTTTAGGTGCCAAAATCTAAAGGTAAGAAGCTGACTTTTAGGATCCTGTTTCTGAAAATTTTGATCTGACAGTTGAGAGAGACTGTCGTATAACCTCATCCCCTTTGAAAGAATGTTTAACGTCAACTACAAAAGATGCTCTGAGCAGAGAATAACAAGCCTGATGCGGCAAGTTAATTTTGTAGTAATTATTCCAGAATATTTCCCTGTAGACAAATTCTAGCATGAAAAAAAAAAAAAAAGCCTAAAATAGGGGTTTGGGTGCCCCTCTCTCTTTTCCCCCCCTCCAACCAATTTCATTCAAAATGTCTGAGAATTTCTTTTTATTCCATTAGTTAATGAAATGAAATCTGGAAGATGACAGTGAATTAGACAATTCTTAACTCTGCAGGGAATCTGGCACTACTCTGTAGAACAGATCACACCTCCATTAACTGTGCTAGGAAATGCACCAGTTCACAGATTTGTGCATTACACCACACCTGTAATTTCTAAAGTTGCATTACAAAGGTATACTTAGTAAAACAAACTTGCTCTTGTGTGCTTTGCAAACTGTAACCCATATTCTAAACTTAATAAACAGCTAGACATTACAGTATGATGTAAACGAACATCTGAATAATAAGACAGTATGCAAAACACAAAAATATCCTACTATAACGAGGAATGACTAAAGGGTTCTCTACACTATCACATAATCTAGAAATATCATCTCAAAAACACTCAGGACCAAATTCAGATACTATTGCTTTTCACAGTATATTAAGCCAAAAGAGCAGTAATATGACTAATATACTAAACTCCAGTGAGGGTGTCCAGCTGGTATTTCATCTCCTGCCTCACAGATGCTAGCCAGCAAAACACAAGTTAGAAGTAGGTAAAAATACTTTTAATACTGTTCAAAAATATATCAGGGAAAAGGGTCTTTAGAAACCATGAGAGCTTTTCTTTATGTATGTTAAAGTCCAGCTTTCCAATGTCACAGGCCAAATCTGGAGGAAAATGAGTCTCAGGCAAAAACTGGGAGTTAAATCAGGCTCTCTGTTAAACTGGCAAAAGGTGAGGGTAAGCATCCAGCACTAAAATTCAAAAGTTATTTTTCTTCCAAAGCCTATGCTATCCTCTTCAAATGTATGACTGACAACCCTTATAATCAAGAGCGGTGCAAAAATACAGAGTACAACTGGAACAGTTCTTTACCAATGGATATTAGAAGCAAATATAAATTTCTTGTGATAGATGACAGTTTTCTGTCACCGTAGCTCTGCAGTGATAAAGCAGCTGTTTGTTTCCCAAGAAAAGGAGACCCTTGCTACATGGATCGTTTTCATCGTGACAGCCTTGACAAGTTTGACATTTGCTTCATGAAGTATTCTGAAGCAGCCATCAAGAAAATGCCCCCTCTGGGACCACTGGCAAACTGACAGCCATACCTTTTAATGCGCATCTCCATTAATTCTTACTGTCAAAACCCACCAAATTCCTACAACGAAATCTCTGCTGATCTGGTACATTAAAAAATGGAGGCTAGGAATGAACTAACCATTATAATGTAAGTAAACATGACATCAATTAGCTGGAAGCAGCTTTCCACCCTATTTTGTTCAGTAAAAAGAGCAACGTTTAACTGTTGGTCGCCTTCACCGCTGCAGTAGATGGCATCGTGCTCTAGGTGGCAATGGAAGACTAGGAGAACTACTTTTATACTAAAGATCCTCTTAAGAAGCTACAAGCAGCTGCATGTTTATCGCAAACTCCTTCCTTTAACTTGCGCTGGTACAAGAACTTTAAGTCTTTTTGAAATGTTTGCCAGTGTTCTGTATTTTCTATTTCCTTGTTTCTAATTCTGATTATACAGATAAATGTATCATCGCAAGAGCCCTTACAGTCAAATTTCATTTAACGCTTAGTACAGAAGTGGAATTTCATGCCAGATTTCAAATCTTCCATCTGTTTCTCCTCTTTTTAGGAGGCAACCACTCCACTGAGTGGCCCTTTTGGCTGACTGCCACTACAGTTGGGATGCTCTTCAGGGCAGGTGGTGCTTGAAACCCAGCCATTGTTTTACAAGTTCAGCTGGTTCTCCTTGAAGAAAGTCAAAAATGCTTTCTCTTTAACAATTTGAGTCTTTAAAGGTTTAGGTTTATTAACTTTAGACTGTATCTATAAATGCTTACATATCACAAACCTGAAAGATGAACTAAGAAATAGATGAAAAGCAACTTTAACAGGATTGCACTGTGCCTGTAAGGGATGGGTCTCCTTAATTTCCACTCTGGTCTCAGAGTGCACACTTGCATTAGTTTTCAAGCCTTCAAGTCTGACACTGACACTGTCCTGATTTAATACCCTTTCTAAGGCAAATTTTTCACTCAATTATAATACTTACATCTGTGCATATATAAACATAAATATGGAAACCACAATAGCGTTTTCTACTTATGTGGCAATATAATGCTTAGTTTTATGAATTATAAGTTAAAACAGAAAGTTCCACTTTATATATACTCATAATACTCCTACAGAACAATATTCCATAGCCTAGAAATGCATATTCCAATCAAATTAAGATGATTTTAAATATTCATGGTTATACTCCCACCTTATTTACACTATACATTTACTAAATCATAAGAAGCAAAACTTCTTCATGTTTGTATTCTTGACCCTAAGAAATAAAATGGCTTCTTACAATAGCTACATGAAAACAAAAGGTGCTCAGGTCAACAACAGGGAATTAATAGTACTTTTAAACAATTTTATTTCTAAGTACTGTTTAATAAAAAATCCAAATAACAGGCTAATTTTTAGCTGCTCAATTGTTAGGCTATACATGTCTCTTGGTAGTTACTAAATGATAGCTGAAGACTTTTTTTTCATGCTTTAACTGTTTTCACAAGAAAGTTTGGCTATAGACAGCCTTTTATCAAGAGGTCTGAACATTCTCTGTTTGCAAAATGATTAACAACATTAAATAGAAAAGTAGGCATAACTGAGTTACAGAAAAATGCTTCTGTAAGCCACAATCAAGACATGCTGCCTAGAGTCGAAGGCAGCTGAAAGACATCACTCTAAACATCACTGAAGTACACATTTTTAACAGAAAAAGATAGCACGACCATATGAAAGGAATAAATTTATCTCAATAATGGAGAAAATCTAGACCCTAATGAAAATGTTTTAGGAAAAATGAGTGCATTGCATGCTTCTGAACAAAATTAATTAGAGTTTTAATGTTTTACATTTCCACCATAATTCTTTAAATGGTGCATTTATTTCATAGTAATAAACACTCGGTTCATTAACTAAAGTTCAAAATCTGTGTTATTCGCTACATTTAACAACCTTTGGCCCTCTTCTTCAGTATTTCTTGATTCAGGTTTCCAAAGCATTGAATAAGCAATTGAGGAACACAATTAAATTTCATGATTCTGCATATTTAGGATTCTTATTTCATCTAACACAAAGGGCAATTAATCCACCATTCCATACTGAATTCTACCTTTAGTGAGCCATGATAGATACCGAAATGAACTTACAGGAAATGCTTAATTAAATTACTGTTAAAAGCATAACCAAAGTTTTTTCTTTCCTTACGACAAAAAGAAAATGCACATTTAATTAGAAAAAGTCTAGTACAGTATTATAAATTTAATAACTTGTAAATTCATGAAAATATTGCTATAATGTGACAGCTAACAATTCAGAAAGCTTTTTTCTCCTTCCTTTTATATTTCATCAGCACATTTCACCTGAGTACAGCTATGAAATTCTGTTCAGGCTCAAGGCATAAAAGATGGATCTTTCAATGGAGTTAATATGATGACATAGGTATCTGAACAACACAGCTAAGGCCTTTATTTTAGTGACCTGTTTTCCAAAATGTGATGTAAGTAAATGCTGTAAAAATGGGTTTATATTTGTAATACTGAATGTCTATATTTAGTCACAATCCATGAAGCTGCAAACAAAACTGATAGAAACGGATGAGGCTGTAGAAGCAGATGGAAGATAGACTGTGACAGCAAATAGAACCTGTGCTACGGATGAAGAAATCAGAGACGGAAGAGATTTTTGCTTTTTAAAAAAAACCCCACACTTCCTTTCAGTAGGTCCTCCAAAACACATACTGACATTCAGATTCAGAATCCAACAACTATAACTAGACAGACATTTCAATGATTTCAACATCCATTAAATAAAATCCCCAAAAGAGCATTCTAGGCTAGGACCAGATCCACATCCACAACCCAGGTACAATTTCTCATGGAAGACCTATACCTTCCCTACTGTTATAAATAATTAAATCTAAATTAACTCTAGCACTGCAGACCTACACAGAAATCAAAATAATTCCTTTACAAGCTGCATAAACATACTTTTAATTTGACAGTATAACCCAAACATTTGGTTACAGACTTGAAATCAAATAAGACAAGAAATCTATGGCTTTGGAAGTTGGAATTCAGTTGGTTTGATGGAAAAGGAAGGCTTGTAGATTTGTTTTTATATTTTGACTTTATTTCTGTATTTGAAGATAGCACTTACTGTTCTTATCCTGTAATGATGCCTGAACAATCCTGTTTCATACAATAGATCAACTCAGCTGTATTCGAAGCATCAAGGGTCTATTGGTAATAAACACATAGTCAATTTTGAGTCAAAATTGTAACATTTAATATACGAAGGTTTCAATAGTTTCAAGTTGACCAGCTTCTAAATTAAAAATTGAATGTATTAGGTTTAACAGTAGAATGAATTCTCTTCAACCTCCGCTCATCTTTGCATTTCCAAGTGAGGTTCTAAAGCCAAATGTTATTTAATTCAGTGGGTATACCAAGGGATGTTTTAGCAATTTGACATGATAGCAACGTTGCTTCACTGTAATTTTTTTGAAGTCAGAATCTGATGAAACTCTTTCAACTGGACATAATGCAATGTCCAAGCATTTAAGGTAATACTATCATCAAAAGGAACTTCGCAAAAACCTGTCCTGTAAAAGCAGCATCTGCCTCCAAACACACTCCAATACCCTTCCAAAAACCTTTTCTCTAACAATATGTAAAGGCTTTGCAAAAAAAAAAAAAAAAAAAGATTCCTAGAATCAAATTAATTGACAAGCCTCACCTCAGTGCAGGTAGTCACCACAAACAGCATTCCTTACAGGTTCACGGTGCATTTCTTTCTGATAAATTTAGAATTGTTTCACTATGCTACACCAAAGTCATCTTTTGGTTTGTCAATAGCTTGCTTCTCATCTCTGCCCACCCTCCAACAAATCACACATAACTTTCTTAGGAGAGTGGGAGAAAAAATACTTTGATGTGATTCAATTACTGAAAAGCTATATTCTAAAAGATTCACAAAGCTAGGGAAATTTGGCTACAACTAATTAGTGTTTTGCATATTTATGCTACTCAAGCTCATTACATTATAAATCATTATTTATCCACTTTTTCCTTAAAACACTGAAGCCACTTAATATCATTCATTGGAACTCCTTTTGAAGCTCACTAAACTCCGCTCCTCAGAAGACTACTCACTCAGAAAGTTTTTTTCTCTCCCATTACGTTATATCACAGTACTTCCAAGACACAGTATTCTTCACAACCATTAAAGACCACAACTTGCAAACAAGCATACCTGCATCGTTACACTCAACTCATCTGATCATTGAAGAGTACTGTTTACTGGCGTTATGTATGAAATATACTGTAGAAAACCCTTCTCTGGAATGGAATACTGAATTTAAACAGCCCCTGGATCAAGCATGGCATTTAAATTACGGGTATTTAAGAGGAAGTTGAGGCTATTTTCAGAGGGCTGTTTTTTCCTGAAATCCCAGTATTGCCAGCCAGCTGCCTCTAAAGAGTTTCCTCCCAGTGCCTTATGTAGGGACAGCAATGGCCCCACAGTGATGTTCGGTAGTTGCTGCTCTCTATCAGTATCAAGCAAAAGCTTACATATTCATTCATTTTACTTAGTTGCAATCTGCTTGTCTGTTTTTATTCATGGGCTTTTCTCTTTCTCCACAGAAATTCAGTATCACGATACTCAGAGTTAACAGCCAGTAACTATTTCATTGTTTTCTGTTTACTGATGATTTAAGATAATCATTGTATGTCTCCTTCATTCACAAAACAGAACAGGTAATTAAAAAAAAAAGGTTATGTAGAAAAAACAGACTCATGTTCTCTGGTGGCAACTACTACCTAGTATTTGATACAACTCATTTCGCCTGCTTCCTCTCATCTAGATGTACCTTAGACAACACAACACCTTGAGAACTACAGAAGTCTGTAGCACCATCATTTAAATCAGCATTTAAATTTAGAAATAAACATGGGACTATACTGTTTCATCTGCCAATGTAATTTTAAAATATGATTATTAAGAATGTGAAGACTATGAAGAAAATACAACAAATGCTGCCTATTTTGGTAGACAACAAATCAAGGACCTTACTCTTCCTCTATTAACTGATGCTTCCCTTTGTTTGTCAGTACTCTCCTTAATGTCAGTGACAGTTACTGGCATTAATCATTTATGACTTGGACTGAAGTATTTTCAATTCATTTAAATTCAAGGGAACTTTTCAGGAGGTAAATTCTCAAAAAAGCAAAACATGAAAAATTTTGTTGGCTGTTGCTTCCCCTGTCAATTCAAAACCCCCAAAATGATGACTTTTAAGACCTAGATATTGAAAGATCTCTAGCTGCTTTCACAATTTTGCTGTTCAATTTGATAAATGATAATATATTGATATCATATTTATTTAACTATAATATTAATTAATAATCTGAATCTTGGCCAAATCATATCATGCCATATGCTGTACAAACACATCTGGAGAGTTTGATCTTGCAGAGTCTAAAATCAGTTCTGGAAAAAATGAAAGAGGACAAGAAGTAAAACATCATAAAAGCTAAGTGGGACAGGATAACAGGCATATATTTCAATCACATTTTTCTGCCAAGTATGGCTAACAAATGAAGAATATTTAAAAAGTTATTATCATCAAAATGTATATAAAACTATATAATATAGAAATATTTTCTATTTCTTTATAAAACAAATACACTGACTATACAGGACAGACATAAAAAAATCAGTTAGTTATTGCAGATATTTTATCAAAACAGTACTGGGCCTTGAGGAGTCAGTCTGTAGAGGTGTGCTGCTGTGGGAAAGAGAGTTGAGGTCAAGGCGAGAACTGCCCGTATGAAGTGTGGTGTGTGGAGAAAGCTGAGAAAACCTCTGGATATTGAGCGGGAAAATGCCACTGCAGAAGAGGAATAAATGGAGGAGTTGTACGTAATAGGATTTATAATCTAGACAAGGGTCACTAACAGAAACCAGGATAAAGCTAATGCATGTCTCCATAGTAAAGCAAGGTCTGAGACTCAGATGAGGAATTTCTCAGCTAAAATCTCTGACATTTGTCCCCCTACTATAATACATATTCGGCCTGGAGGGTGTGGAAATTGAACTTGCTGTTATATTAAAAAACTTATCTGTAAAATGTGAATAATAATACTCTCAATGTCTGGATGGAGCTCTGTGCATGAAAAGATTTATATAAGTGCTAAGTGCTGTCATTGTTATTACATTCAGAAAGTACAGGCGGCTTTAAAAGCATGAACTTTTCTAGAGCAGAACATCACCTGTTCTTTCTGAAACCAGCAAAGAAGACATAAAATGAGTGCATTTATTATAAGAAATTGTCTGGTTTTAAATTCTGATGCATATTTTTTGTTTCTAGGAAAAGTAAACAACCATTAATAGCAGGAATTTTATGATACATGATATGGTATAATATGCAGCAAGCTATAAAGCATATGAAAAACAGTTCTACTTCACATAAACTTGTTTTTCATCAGGAAAGTATTTAATTGGAAAGATGCTTTGAAAGCAATGAGAAAGCAATGCATAAAAAAGGTGTCTGGTTTGGAATGATGAAAAGAGAATGGAGTCGAGTTTTAAAACATAATGAAATAAGGACATAACTATCAAGTCAGCACTAGTACATCAGCCAGTGCGATCAAACAAAATTGATGTGTCTATTCCTCTTTTTCAGAAGGACAAGTACCTGCTCTCCAAGGAAGACCACATCCTAATGGCATTTAAGTGGCAGTGAATATCCTCTCTGTGAAAGCTGCAGTGGTCAGCTGGAGTTAGATCAGACTTTTCTATGTGAATATACTTTCATCTTTAGGCTGTCTAGCATCATGTGATGATAATTGTTAAAGTCGTGGCCCAGAATTACATCTTTGGGTGCACAAACTTTCAGATATTTAGTTTCTGATTTTGGATTTTTAAAATGTATCATTTATGTCCTGTCTTGTGCTTACAATTCAAACTTTGCTGTTTACTCAATGGACAGTGGAAGTTTCACACACAAGATTCCCTTCATCCAAGAACAGCAATTTGCCCTAGCAACACAACATTTTCAGATATAGTGAGCATTGCCTCTACATATAACCAGTTTTTCCTCTTGAAAATCTTTATTTCATTGAGAAAAATAAAAGGCAGAATTTTCATTCATATATTTAAAACTTTAATTACAGGAGGACAGCTATTGGTACTGCCCAAAAGGCTAAAACACTTGCTCTGAACAGAGCTGTCACTATTACAGTATTTACATTTACAAAGTGATTTCTGTATGAATGGGATTGTTCCAGGCTGAAAACAACATTTGTAATACCATAAACAAACAAGAGATGAATGCACAAAATGAACTGTTTAACAGGGGTTTATGTACCCCCTGTGCATTCTGTTTGGAAATGAAGTCCTTAAACTCAGAAGTGGAGGGATTCTCCATGGATGAGAAGACAGACCCGCAGTCCTTTCGGCAGCATCCTTTTATACAAAATTTGGCACTAACAGTCTGTTTGCTTCAGCAAATGACTTCACGCTTTGTCCTTTTAATCCAATTTCCACCTTAATATAGATTAAAGTGTAGTGAAAATACTGAAAGAGGATGCCTGGAAATGAATTGTGTTAGAAATCTAATCCAGGCAGTAATCCAATCCCACACAGTCAGCTCCTCATTAACTGAGAAGTTTAACCCACAGAAAGCTTCACACAAACCAGCATTCAGCACTAGCTATGACTGGATATAATTATCACACATCAGGACATGACCCAACAAGGCAGGCAAGAGGCTAAGTCTGACAAAAAGAAGAGGAACAGGCACTCTATTGAAAGCCACAATAATTGATTGTAACACTTATCCCAACTTGAATAGCTCGGATGTGTAGGTTACTACAGCATTAGGTACTTTGCTGGTGCAGCTCATAAGTGTATAAACTACCCTAGTTAGCAAGAGCTTCCTCATTAGCAGGTATTATCTCCTCTTTTCTATAGGCCAAAGCACCCATGTGTACCTTCAACAGCTGCCCCACAGCAGACAGGAGCCCCTTCAGAAAACCCATATTCATGTTTTACTGCCAGGGAAAACAGTAATTTCCTACTCAGTGAACACTGCTACTTTTGTTTCTTCTTTCTAACACTGATTAACGACAGGAAGCAACTTGGACAACATCCTGAAAAGGACAGACACGTGTGGAGGCCAGTGGCTTGCCATCTGTGTCCTGGCAAAGAAGGACCAGAAAAAATCACCATCATCACTGTCTCCCTTGCAGAAGCTCTGGGTCCACTGATGACTCAAAGGCAACACAATGTTGCTGCTCATTGCTTGTGGATATGATGTCAGACTTTCTGTCAGCACAGTGAGATTCACCAGGTATTTCAATAAAAAATAAAACCCCAACAATCTTTAAGCAGCTTAAACATGATGAACGCATACCGCTAAGATATTGCCATCACAATATTCAGTGCCACATACCTTTTCATCCTAGCCAAAATAGGTCCTCTATTCATAGAGATCTCCATCTTTAACTCATGCCTTGAGCAGAGCAGGAGAAAGAAAACAGTACCTACCCAAACGAAAAGCAGATTTCAATCCATTCGTTGAATGGATTACAGTCCTACAACTCATAATCTGCAGAAAGCACAATGCAAGTGAATTGAGTGCCAGAGCTCACCGGCGGCTCATTAACAACCTTCTGTACCTAACTGTAGCTCTCCTACTTTCCTTCACAGTGGGAAAACACAACAAATACAAGCCAAGGGTAGGTAACTCAAGTTAATTCTTTAGTCTGGGGATCCATGGTACATTCTCAGCTGGCTACCACTGGCAAAAAGGAAATAATATTTTCTACCATTTGTGAAGTAAATATTTTCTTAATGCAGTTTATTTTTCATAGCCAAACTTGTCAGTTTTACACACTTCTCCACAGAAAGGTAAATTGTTCCTTAATAATTTCTACAATTTCTCATAAGATATAAGAATTTTGTTTATACAGGTTATTTCAAAGTTAAGCTGGTAGAAGCACAAAAGTGTGCAGGAAGGAGGAAGAAGACCCAAGAAAATGAAAAATAAATTTCCTGGCAGTATTCTTTCCAAGGTGATTTGAACTGCACTTCACCTGCACTGGCTCTCAGCAATAAGCTAGTATTCTTGCTTAATGAAAAGGATTTGCATTCCTGGCCTATGTAAAAATACCAGCTGTATTTGTGATTCCCTTTTTCCTCTTGTTCCTCTGAGTAACTCAGGTGAGAGCTAAGATTTTTATTTTGTCTGAACAGTTTCATTAAATGCAACATACCCCTCCTCTACTCCTTGGGTAAAGTCCCAAATATATCCTTTCATTTTCAAGGTCTTACCCATTGATACAAAGAAGAAAAGGGAATTTTCTGCATGCCCATTTGGTTGCTTTGTTCTGAGCTGATAGCTTTAGACAAAAGCAGGTGAAAATAACATGTCTCAAGGCTGTGCCACCTTCCTCCCACAAACTATTTCCTTTTGCTGCTTTCTCAACGTGTGTAGAACTTCTCCCTTTGGTGGATGTTTCACCATCTTCAGGCTTGTTTCCTTCTAGCTTTCACAGTCTACTTCATAAAATTCTCATCTTTTTAACCAAGAAAGTTCCTGAAGATCCTTAGGATCACGCTTGAAATCTTCTTGGAATCTTTTCCTTTATTCTTTGTTGCTGTTCTCTGTCTACTTCCTTAAAAAAACACCTTCTCTTGGTACAAGGATAAGGCAGAAATAACAGCTTACGACTTACATTTATGTTCAAGGTGGGGGGACTGAGGAGTTTTTCCTAGAAAGGAAATATCTGCCAGTTGTTTTGCTTTTCTTTACATTCTTAACCACAATTTTTCCTCTATTCTGACATTTAAGGGAATCCAAGAAGAAAAACTGAAACAGGTACCAGTCTCTCTCTCCAAAAAATCAGAAACATGCTTGGCGACTACAGCAATGTATTCCTACCAGAAAATCACCACCTATGGTGTCTATTTTGTAATGGTTGATGTAGGCACTGAATATTTCACTGATAAATGTAATTTTCAACTCATTCATCTGTCATAAAGACCTTTTAAGCCAGGAGTCCTATTTTCTGATAGGGAATATATGAAGCAATATTTAACCTCACCTTTATTCTGTTGAGCAACATACTTTATTCACTTCACCAGGAATGACTAGGAGACTAAAAATTAAATATTTCAGATGAAAGGATATAACACAGAAATTAATTTTCCAACGGACTATGTGTTCAGCTTTTTTGTTTATTTGTTTGTTTTGAATGACAGTCCACCTGTCTATTCCACAGCCAATAACAGCAGTTGCCAGACTTCAGTCCTTATTCTCTCCTTTGGAAAGAGTACTAGTCCATGATTAAATCACTAACCCCCGCTTAGCAGCATCCAGTCACTGATCCTTCCACAATTTTATTTTATTTTTCATCTCTCCCTGGAAAATTAAGCTTCCAGTCTTTTCACACAAAAGGCACTGTCAAAAACTAAAAAATTTTAGTGGGGTTGGGATGGGGTGGAGCAGAGAACTGAAGTCACATTGTACTGGTCTGTTTGCTGGTAAGTTGTTACGTCAGCAGTTGCCCCTAAATCCTTTGTGGACACAGCGACAGATTTCTATCACCACTTTCATAAGCCAAACTTTTTAATTTTTCAGAACTCCCACCACATTAATGTTTCATCACTCTGAAAAAAGATTTAGATTCTAACAGGGATAATAGTAGGCTTTGTCTCAAGTGTTACAGATTTTCTGAGGAATACAGCAAGTTGTGATCATATTTGTATCAACTCAGATGATTTTTCTAACTAGCTTTTATAGATAAAATCATCCTGCTTTCACCACACCAGATGATACACCCCACTAATCCAAAAATGTTAAATGCATAACTGAATTTCGGTTCCTCAGGGCATATGATTTCATAACCCATGGCAGGAAAGGATAAGAAGAGTCAACTGAAAACAAAATGTCATGCCTGTCCAAATGAAAGGCAAGATCTCCTCAATAGCTTGGCTTGTGCATCATTCTCCTGCTTTCTACATTAATGTTTATGAACCAGTGATCTACCAAGCCCTGCAAAATCAAGCAGTAGATGCTCTGCAGTTAACAATTTTTTTCATAGGTTCCGAGAGGCACACTCAAGCATACGTGGTCTAAGAAATTAGCACTTCAAAAAGCCCTAGGTATATTCCTCCTGACTGTCTCCACTGAAATACCACTTTCAAATGCAAGATCAGTTGACTTGCTGAAATTTCTAAGCCATGTACTTACAGCTAGTTGGAACGCTGTTATCAAAAGAGCAATATGACTTTACTTCTGACTAATGGTAGGCTTCCTTAAAGAAGCTTTTTCATGCTGGAAGATGTGAAGAAAGCTCCTCACAGAGCATTGTGCAAATGTGAATTCTCATGTTGAAATTCAGAAGTCACCACTAGTCAATTGAAGTCTACCAGATTATACAATCCTGGAGTTTGCTTGCCTCAGTAAGTATTGCTGTATGTCGGAAAAGTATGACGGAAGTAGCAGTCAATGTGCCTGCTCAATTTGCCATGAAGGCATCATATTTGTTCTGCAATGTAGGCAGGCTCCTGTGGTTCAGGAAGGGATGAAGACAACCAAGTATTTCTCAGTACTTCCATTTCAAAGCACAAAAAGCTGACTTGTAATTAAATCAATTCATCTAATGTATCCACTTTCTTGGAACAGAAGATACTGAAGCTTTTCCAGAGCGAGAAAAGCCTCTGCTATACGCAACTATACATACTGGTAGCCTAATACAGATGAACTTGTCCCACAGTATACCAGAAGCCAATTCTTTGAAAGATGTGCTGTGAATGCAAAGTTGCTACGATGACTTTTCATAGCCAAAAGCTAAACACATGTGCCAGCCTAACATAAGCGCCTGATTTCCAACAGGTATGACCTCATACTTCAATAGAGACATGCCCTCATATAGTATCTTTCTTATACTGAAACGGAAATAGGTATTTTAACAGAAAGAACAATGGGTTGCTGTGAACTCTAAGTTCTTAGCATGCATTTGATTGTATATAAGCAACTGAAAGCTCTAGATAGTTCTCCAGAAGCAGACCCATACAGATGCAGATTGATTTTTTTGAATGAAATGTTGAGTTTTATTGATTCTGAATTGTGTCCATGTAGTCAATGTTTATTTTCAACACCAAATGTCTTCATTTTGAGTAGAACAACACTGAGAGAAAAGTTTTTACCCTAAAAATTGTTTACAATCTCACTTAGGGTAGTTGGTGGAAAATGAAATGGTTCAATTGACTTCCTGCCTTTATTACTATTTACTCAGATTCTTCATAAGGTAAGAGGACCCAGTGAATCTGCAGGACAAGACCAAACATAAATAGTTGTCTGCTGTTCAGAAAATAACAATCTTTCCAGTATGATGCTGCTTATAAATCAAGGGTGTAGAATTTATAGATACAAATCCGATTGATGCCATTGCTTCTCTCTAATAAGCAGTGGAACATACCAGTTAAAGGAGGTTCTCAACCAGCACACAGGTAGCTGTTTGGATTGAAGTACTGTGTTATTTTGAGGCCTCTTGAGGTAGCTGGCCAAAATTCAGTGTACATAAACAGCATAATCTTAAAAAAGATGCCTAAGAACCAGAATGAAATATGACCAAAGCTAATCAATTCATTTCTATGTGGTTTGATACAGAACCGCTGTTAATTTCAACAACCGTGACTCAGATTCATCATTCCTGTGTTCGAGTTCTCTGAAAGTTAGACAATTTACTTACACAAGATGCACTCAGTGGACAGTAGAAGGAATGCCCAGAATGTAACTCATCATCCTTATCTTCCACATTGATTTTAGAATGGGATAATGCAACAATTCCCTAATACATATTCTAAAAATATTATGGCAAGGACAGATGGCAAGCAAAGGGAGTTACCCTTAACACTTTGTTGCTACAGAGTGCCCATCCAAGAGTAAATTCCACTCTGTCTGTAAATAATCACAAAAGGTAAAGATTCAGAGTCTGTAGCAACTGGAAATATTTACAGAAGAAATTAAAATTGAAATTGCAATTGCAATTCTTTCAAGCTACTGATCATGCGGTATTAATCAAGTTTTATTGCCTTATCATAGTAATTAATTTTTGCTTCACATTAATGACATTCTTAGCATGCCTAAGATGCTAATGCAATTCAACAACAGCAAATACCATAAGATCACTTAGCTTATTCACGTCACTAGCAGGGACAAATGCATGGCTTTACATTAATGACCTTCCTAACATACTAATTGCTTCCAAAACGAAAGACAGCTTCTGTGGTTTTGTCATGGAAAGGAAGGATTCATCCTCACATTGTCTTTTAATATCTGATTTTTTAAAGAAAACAATTATCAAGTTTCTAGGCTGCAGTTCTAAACCAAAATATTGTGTATACCCCACAAAATTATATTTTCACAGGTTTTCTATTAAATATATGACCTTGCTAAGCCTTCCGGCTTATTTCAACATCAATGTGAAGTAACACTAATGAGCGATTAAAGTTAAATTTACTGCAGGAAAAAAAATTTGGAGTTCAAAGTAAAATTCTCATATATATCAGAAACACTGAGACTTCGTTTCACCTTTCTACTTATTTGCAAAAAGCTGTTCCAGCCTGTGACGGACGCTTTGGGTCTTCTGTGGATGGGAGTGGCTCCACAAAAGAAATGTCTCGTCTGACCCAGTGCCTTGGAGAGCACCTTTCTCAGAAGGCAGGCAGTCTCCAGCTGCAGCTGGAATTACAGAGCAAGAGGCTGAAAATGTGGGAGGTGCTGCTGCTGCTGCTGCAGCTCAGGGCTTGGGGAAGGAGCACTCACAAAGAAAGCACAAAACTTAACCACTCGCTCTTGGACGGGGTGCATTTCTCCCCTTGTTAGAGAAAGGTGGTACATGGACCTTTAAAGTACTTCAGATCAAACGATTTTAAAAAATAATAAAGGGACAGCTATGCATTCTGCAAAACAGATGCAGGGTTTCATCACGTACAACTTTTCTCTTCTGCTATTACTTCATTACAAATACTACCAACACTTCCCTGCACTTTCTTGTTAAAGAAACTGGAAGCACAGCTGAAAATGTGTTACGATACTGAACCATAGTATTTGTGTATAAAATGCTTTGAACATATTTTGAATTCTAATTATATTTTTATTGACCTAATTACTTTGCCATGTATATTTTTAAACATAATTATATATTGTGATATGCACCTCTCCCCTATTATGTTTACTGTTAAGGCTAATTTTAACTAAATTAAGGGTTCATTCAAATATACCCAGTATACACATATTTTGTGGGCTTTTTTGCAAACTATATTACTATTGTACAAAATAGCGAAGTGCTACATATATCTTAAGCTTTCTATAACAATAAAATGTGTACCCTTAGATTGATACTAAATAAACATAATAATTTGTTAATGTGTTCTAAACAAAATATTTGCAGAATTAGTATGAAGTTTATCACAAGATTGTTTTAACTTTCACTTGACCTTCACTTTTTTTTTTTTAAAAAAAAGGTTTTTGCATTCATACATACCTTCCTGTTGAAGATGGGGTTAAACTTGTCAGAAGCATTTTAATAAAATACTGAAGACCTCCTTTAATTTATGGCAGATATATTTTCAAGAAGGAAAATGCTGATATTATCTTGGTTATAAGCTCGCTGCTGAAATGATTTAGATATTCTTTTCCTTTCACATAGTATCAGTATAAAGCTTTTCTTTGCAGGCAATGAATTATAGTTGACACTTCAAACCTATTCTATCAGTATCTTCTAGTTCAGAAAAATGAGAAAACATAAATATTTATTCTATGTATACAGAAGAGACACAGGATGCTGATAAAAATGATCCATTATGGAATGATGAATAATTGTTACATGTGTCACACTTAGAACAGCAAAGGGCAAAAAAATTTGCCACTTTTTAATATGAGGATTTGAGATTATTGTGTAAATAAAAATGCGGTCATTTTATCATATGAGCTGATAAGTGTTTAAACCCAGTGATTTCTGATGGCATTCACTTCATGACTACATGGATGATGAAGCTGCTTGATACAGATCCTTGGTGTGATTTGATAAAGTCTATTAATGACATGCTTTAACAGTGGAAAAATATCTATGCAAACAGCCTTCCATTTTCCCAGTTTATATGTGCAATACCTCTCTAGCTT
The DNA here is from genome assembly GCF_000690535.1 of Cariama cristata. Taxonomy (NCBI): domain Eukaryota; kingdom Metazoa; phylum Chordata; class Aves; order Cariamiformes; family Cariamidae; genus Cariama; species Cariama cristata. The sequence continues at coordinate 47,943 of NW_009630390.1, forward strand.
AAGTTTACCAATTAATAAGACTAGGAATTCATCTGTTCCATTATGTAATCTGTTCACTGTCTTTAATCTTGTTTCTATTACTAACTTAAGCTTCTGTATTATGCAGAGAAGTAGAGGCTATTATAACCTGCTGAATAATAAACTCTGCAGGAAAAAAACAGCGACATTTCCAAATCTTTGAAACAATATTATCAGTCTTATTTTCAGTCTTTCCTTTAAAAAAAGAAAACCTCTCCTAATAACTGCAAATCCTAGTCAAAATGTAGTAAACTGAATTAATACAACTTGAATTTTTAAATATTTTCTATCCACAACATCTGGTTTTATACTAGAAATGGAAGCTCCTTGAGGTAAGGATAATTTTTTTGGATTCAGTGTTTTTAACCATATATCCCTGACTGCAAAGTTGAAATGTATTCACAATACAAAATATGGAGTTAAAAATAAATACTCAAAATGACAAGCTCTTGCAGTAAGACTGCCATGAGAAAAGCATAATATATAATTGCACAGAATGATTTGCTAATTTATGTTATGGGAGCTTCACAGACTGTAACAAAAAGATCCCTTGCTTATTAAATTAAAATTAAAATGCATATTGATTTGAATGAAAATAAACTAGCATTAATTCAGTAAATAAAAATCAGGAAGTTCTATAGTTATAATATTCTGGAAAAATTGGCTAAGCTATCTTCTCAATGTGCTGCATTTGTATTAAACAGTGAACTACAAAACACAATGCATAGATGCTAAATTAGCAGGAAAAAAAACGAAATCATACCATATATGCAATATTGCACCTAAAAAGTTTTAATTTTTGACACTATTTCTTGGTTTCACCACTCCACCTGGACACTGGCAGGTTAACTTTTGGCATAAAGAAATAGGGAGCTCCATTGGGTAACAACAAATGCTTATCTAGCCCAGTTTCTTGTTGCCTTCAATAGCCACAGGCAGATGCCCAGGGAAGACTACTAGATGAAGCTAAGAACAAACCAAATTTATCCCTATTAGTTTCCCAAATTAAAAGCTATTACTAAATACAACAACCTTTGAGATAATTTCACCTGAAATACTTAGTATCATAGGAGAAATTTAGAAAAATGTAGACTTTAGGAATAGCAATATTATTTTAAAGAACACTATAAATTCTTCCACCTTTTGATCTCAGGTAAAATAGTTCAAATAAAAGTTTATTTTCAAATTTTCTCTAGGTGTTCAATGTTTCTACATGAGATCTTGAGGCAGGGATAGAGGGATCAAATGCATTTTCTTCCATGCCATAAGGGAGATCTTGCAAGGTGTCACCTTTGTGGTGAAGAAAGAAGTTTCCTCTACTCAATCTTTGTTATTGGGTTTGTTTTGTTATAAGTTTGTAATGTGCTTCCCCTTTCTGAATAACTTGGTGCCTCTGCAGACACTGAAAGCTTTCTCAAGTAACAACATGACTTCAAAATTGGGTTATTTTTACTCTGCTGCTTATCATGCTAGAATATGAACAATGGTGACTTTCAAATTATCTCCAGACTCTGAATGACTGCATCATTTTTGCCTCTACCCCCATTTCAAATACCACCCTTGAAATTATGAAGAGGCTGTTAAAACAAGCAACATTTTGCAGAAACAAACATCTAAAATTTTGCATAGCATGCACACACACACAAAATTATATTCTATGGGTGACTCCATTTTTAAATGCTGACTTACTGAGATCTTTTTCCCAGAGCTAACTATATAAATAAAGACTGTCAGAAAATGACAATAAAAATAAGCATCTAAAATGCAGAAAAAATTCTCTGCTCCTTTCCTTATGTTCTCTTTCTTCATGCTTCCTACTTTTTCCTATCTTGTCTTCCATTTTGAGTATCATACCTCCCAGATTCAGAGCTACATTAGAACAAATATGCCCTTATTTTGACTTTGCATTTCATTTTCTACACTTCTCTAAGAAGGTATTTTCTAAAGGCCTGTCTTTATCCTCCTAAACTACGGATATTTATCTTCATAATAGCCACCCTGTGTGACCAATATTGGATTAACTGAGTTTACCTACAGTGAGTGCCTATACACAAAAAGTGTATTGAAAATTTCAACGAAACTGGAGTCAACTGCGATTGAAGGTTTGGAAAACATACAGGGAACAATTCTATTGTCATTCAGTTGTACAGATTTAAGGCAACTTTCTACACTGACTGCTCATTTTGAAATTTTGATTGTAAATCTCCCCCAAATTAGAATAAAATTTTTGCTGTTTTTGGAGAGAGGATGCTCAGGTTAGAGTCCTAGATTTGAACATGGTTCCCTGTACCTTGTTGAATCCAAACCAACAGTGATAGTTTTCCAACAAGCAAGGTGTGGATACGCCTCTGTGCACTAATAGTCTGAAAAGATTTCTTCTGATAAAGATCACAAAAAAATTTCACAAGGATCAAGTGCACGTATACCACTTCCCGTGCATTCCAACTCCTGTGGTTCGTGATACCAAATCACAGTCTAAATTTTGTGTAACTAATCACCTGTTTGAAAAATCTTATAAGTAGTAATTGATCCTAATTTGCAGAAAGAAGAGCAATATCTTCATTAGTTACAATATCAAGCAGTAGTTCTTAATTTTAGTCAATCTCCTGAACAACCCAAATATGACAAGCCTACTCTTGTGGGGTAAACTCAGAGAAGAGCTGTAAAATAAGGAAAAAGTGCTCCTTTTGAATGGATAATTACAGAAGAACTGGCCAATACACTAAAGCCAGAAACAGTAATGGGTATTTTGAGGGTTATTTTCATTTCATTTTTATAGAGCACCGAAATTACAATGCAGTCTCACTGTCAGTCCTGGACCATTTAACTGCAGGCTGCCACTGAAGAGGGAAGTAGGTGGTCCACAGCTATGCATTCCCTCCAGCCCCCGTGGATGTCACCCCATGGTCTGCCAGATCAGCCCACCCAGCCAGCTCACTCATCTTCTGGTCCAACAAGACCAGCAGTGGGGCTGCAGGAACAGATCTCCCTTCCAGCAGCATCGTGGGCTTGGGCTGGTGTAAACTGACTGAGGACTTGCTCTGCTGGCCACTGAACTGCAGAGAATCTTCAGACCTCTGTCTTAGCCAGCAGCGAAACACATTTCCCTAGGTTAAAGCCTACTCTGGGTGCCCTGAAAAGCCCTCTACAAGCATCTTTCTCAGTGAACACTGGCACAATCTATGGAGGTTTAGACAAATAATTTTAGCCAGCTAAGTTGTGCAGTAGTCATACCTCCACCTCTTTTGTGTACATGGAGAAAACAGAACAATATCAAAGCAAGAATACAGAACACCACCAAACAATACCAAACTATAGCATAGAATATGTAGTTCTGGGTATTCCAGGTAATCTAGATGTTTTGGGAGACTAAGACAGCCGAGTAGCCACTTTAAAAAAAACCCAAAATATTAATTATAGGAAAACTGTTCATTTAAGAAGGATTTAGCAGGTCCATGAGGGCTACAAAAGATAATGGTGTGTGTCAATCTGCTTCATAGTCTTCAGAAAATACATACTTGGCGTTAACATAAATTTAAGTTTTAAATTACTGTTAACTAAGGTAGATTAATGTATATATGACTATCGCAAAAATACATAGTAATAGCAAAAAGAGCTGTTCTAATAAATAACACATCACTGATCCTACTGTGCTAAAATATTTAGGTAATATGAGCTCTTCAATGTCTAAATATTCTGCTTAACAGTGAGAGAAATTTACAGAAACAATACTTTGATGAAGCAGCATTGCGACAGTATTGGGATTGCACTGCAGTTCGCAGATAACCCTGAAACAACTGGGTAGAGAAAAATCTATATAACCTACGTTATTAATGACTACTGACTGACCTCTGCTTATCTTCACTACCTTAAAGATGACATTGAAATTTTCAACTCTGCTCAAGCTTCATTATCTGAAATTTACAGTATAATAACTTAAAAGGATTCTGATGATATTTTCAACCTGTCATATTAAAATAAAAAAGAAAATTTCTGACATTCTGTATCACCTAGAAAAAGGATCATAGCTTTGTTCACATAGTGCAATGTGAAGTCTAATATTTACACTGCATACAATGACCAGAGAACGTATTTGCTTAATTTTTCATTCAAATATTACAGATAAGAGAGAAGACAACAAATCCTCATAAAGAATGAAAAAGGAACTTTAAGAGTGTGTACACAACACATTGAAGAAAGGAGTTAAGTTTACTTTCCTCCAGGAAAGAACTTCCGTTGTGTATCACACGTGCCACGCAGCTAACGACAACAGAAGCTTACATAACATCGCACCACGCCACGCCATGAATACCTCAACACTCCCGTCATAGCTGACCAGACAGTGCACACAAGTGCACCGAAGTCCACTGACATCAGTACAGCTATCAAAATATACAGCAGGCGGGAAATAGCCTTCAACTTGTACAACTTGCAGCTATATTCCTACCTAAAGCTTGCTTAATTCCAATTTTTCATTCCATTTTCCACTCTCTTCCTGTAGCCAAAAAAAGATTTATGATTTAAAGCATATCATTTAAGCTGAAATCAAAGCTGTACTTTCTTCTTAGAATATAACAAGTTGTTTAACGCTCCATAACACTTTAAAGTGGCCAAATATAACAACATGTTCATTTCAAATCGCATTTACAAAAATTAGAACTGATTTCTTTTTGTGGGCAAGGTGTTAAAGAAAAACAATGTGTCTTATTAAGTATACAGTAGCTGTAGTTTAATTGTTTCTTCTGATCCTATCCATTTTAAAGAATGTTTCAGATTTTTTTTTTTTCAAATAAAAAAGAACCTAGTACCGTTCAAGGAAATATTTTTTTTCTTGTTGAAGGAATGAAATTCCAACTAATCTTTATTCAGAATATGAATATAAATTTGTACACAAGTGATTCTAAATGTCACTGGCTTCCAGTTTTCAATGCTGCTATTTTTCCAGAGAATGTATCCACAGATCATTGACCCTTTCATGTGATCTGGAAATGCCAAAGAATAATACCTCAGGGAAAATACTGTTTTCACTTCAGTTAAAATACTCATTTTTACAACAGAAAGCAAGCATGAAATCCTAAAATCTCTGAGGATGCCATCCAGAAAATCCATATACCTCGGGGAAAAAAAAGTAGTAGAGAAGTAATAATTGTTCACAGAAATTAATTTCAAACTAAAGCCATGGTAAAATTAATGAATCTCACAGATTAATAAACTGCTCATTTGGCAGCATTATTGTGGCACGTTTTTTGCATGTTTGGCCATTTTTCTCTTTTTATTAATTATGGTTACTTGGAATTGATGATCTCCAGGGTATACAACAGTGCATATCAAGATTGATGAACACATCCCAGATGTTGGAGTCATGCGGAGGGCCTGTCCATGCACAGGATCTCTGCTGCAACCCTCAACATTTTCCTGCAGTGAACTTGCAGGCAGTCCTGACAACGGAAATGCAGCTGATGGAGGAAATTTGAGGAGCGTCCCTCCTTTCCCTCCATCACTGCATGAGAAAGACATTTTACACTGACGTTCGAGTATGTACTTTTGACAGGGTACTGTTTGCTGCCGTGTGCTGTCTTTCAATCCTTCCCCATTTTCTCTCCCCCAGAGGAGAATGCGATATCGGATTATAACACTTATCTAACTTTTATAGTGTGCTTTTCTCTGTAGTCGATGTGTAGACAGTGGTATCTGAATTCAATTATTTCGGTATTGGGAAAAGAACCCCACAACAGCTATTTTAAAATTTCTAGCACTTTTTTTTTATTGCTTTAGAAATATGGCTAAATGTCAGGCAATAAGAGAGAATACTGCAGCGATTCTTAGCTTTTGACATTTTTAATTGGCTCTGCTTTGGTTATTACACAATAGATATTTTCGTCATCTAAATATAATGTATCTCTCTAAAATCCTTTAAAATATGATTTCAAACCAATGAATGCCATTTTCTATTTGCCTTTAATTTCCTCTCAATAGTAAGTTCATCAGAGTGTAACAATTAATTAACTTAGTTAAGCTAACTTAATTATGTTCTTTCATAGGTCAATATGTAGAGCTACTCAGATTAATAGCAGAGCTTGTAAAGTTAATCTTCTTGTATAATGCAAATGATGCCAAGTCATGTATTAAATACCTTCCTCAGTAACAGATGATATAGGACTGAATGTACTTTAAAGAAGGGCAGAGACTGTGAAAAGGTTAAATAAAGAAAAATGTCTTGGATTTGTGGAAATTTTAAACAGACCTAATTCATTTTTTAAATTAATAATGTTCTTCTAAGAGGAGCCCTCATTCCATAAGGCCATTTAGAGCTTAAATACACATAAATAAATTTTGACTTCAAAAGCAGAATTGCATGACAGCATTTTCCAGCCATCTTGCAACCTTTATGTTTTGTTATTAAAAAGATTACATAAAACAGTCATGTGAAGAGATTAGATGGAAAATATGAATTCCTAACTCCAGAGCATTTCCATGCTTCCTATATTTCCCAGTTTATTTTACACAGGAATCACTTCAGTAGTCAAAGGTATTATGTTCTTAGCACTTTTGTTATAAAATATTAATGGGAACTACAGTAATCATAATAATTACTCGTAGAAGTATAAAAAGTAAAATCAAACAAATCTCCTGAGTGTCAAATGATCTGAATAGGTGACTCAACTCCTCGGTTTTGATAAATGTGTCTGATGATTGGAATCAACACTCTGACACGAGGAGTTGGATTATGGGCCAAATCACCAAATTTCAGCCAAGTAACCAAATTTCAGTTTTTTCTACAATGAATCTGACTTAGGTTCAGAAAATATTCTAAATGCATAGCAATTCCAGATCTGTAATCTGTCTTAGCTCTTTGTTGCCACTCAAAGAAAACAAACAGGAGGGGTGCAATAAACATTCTGTAAGGTGCTTTGAACACGAGTGTAAAGGAAAAGGCTCCAAAAGTGTGAAAACCATAATTGCTCAGAAGCTTTAAAACCTGAGTAAAGTACTAACGAATGCACCAGAGGGGTCAGTCCTACGTCTGCTAGGGGGATGGATGACACAGATGACCTCATATGTTTCCTTCTCCTTGCTAAATTATGTCATGTAGTGTTTGTGGTGCACAAAATGAACATCCCGATCTCAGTGTAGCAGTAGGTTCAGAGTAAAAATCAACCTCTATTCCAAAATCACAGTCCTACAACTTCTGATATAAAGGAGGATTATTTATCTTTGATACAGAATAACTAGTAAATTATCACATATGATTTTTCATCAGAAAACAGTCTGCTAGGGTCACACAGCATGGAAATTTCCAGTGACTTTTCTGAACAGGAAAGTTCTTCAGAAGTTAAACAAAAAAATTTAGGGTTCAAGAGTAAATATGCAGTCCAGCCCATTCTATGTGGGTAACTGTATTTTTTTTTCAATTAACAGTGTGTCAGGAAGAACAACATATTTACAGAAACAAGTCTGACACAATTCTGTTAAATGAGTTCAAGCTAGCAGCTACATAGAACAGAGGGAAAATATTGTTATGCCTGTGAAGTTTAGAAAAGAATGCATAGCCTCTTCACAAGCACAAGCATAAAACCTTTGCATTTATACATATAGATAGATACTACAAATGTATATTTTCTCTAATATTTTCTTGTGTTCTCTGAGAGTGCAAATCATCGTTCTGCTCCTTGCCAATGCTTATTCCACATGACAATTGAGTTATTGTCTCAACTCAAAGATATTGGTGATGGAAATCCAGTTATTTAACAGTCTTCTAATAATACCAGATGGAGAAAATACCACATAAGCATTATTACAAGCTTTGCCATGGAACTACTTTTTATTCAGTTCTTTCAGAACATGTTACATCATACTTTGTTTAAAAAGCAAACACCTCAGTGTAATAAAATAGCATAAAGATGGCTTGGATGCTCTGCTGATGAAGTTTATAGCTTCAGGTTTTTTAAAAAAAATATCTTTTCATACTAAATTGAAGAGGTATTGGGACTTGTTGGGAAAGGTTTTATCCAGAGATCAAAGAGGGAAGATAACTCAAGAAACAAAAGACAGTATCAGCTGCTAATTGTGTTCACAAAAATTAAGAAACGTTCCCTTTGCTCATACATGAAATAATGCAAATGGTTCCCCCAGATTTTCCAAGAATAATGTAATGATTCTAACACTGAATTCTATAATCCTTTTAAGATGCTTGTACCACACATTACTAATGGCAGATGACTTAAGTGTGGGACACCTCTTTTCCTATAAAACAAAGCACTATACCTCAGTTGTGCATTACTAATGGAAAAAAGTCTGCGCTCTATCCAGATAAACTGCGAGTACTGAATGTCTCATAGTTTAGAAACAGATTAATGGGTACATATCTTAATCTTTCTTTAGTTTTGAATCCCAATGCTTTGCACAGCTTTTATAGTTTTAATACAGCACCCAGAAAGCACCACAGATACATAAGCTATTCATGTTTATATGCTACCACCAAGTCATTCATATTTTACCCTAAAATGCTCCAGCATACATACATGGTTTTTTGCAGGGGAAAGTAGGGAGTTGGTTGGTTGGCTGGTTAATTCATTTTTTATCCAAGACAGAGAATGACACAGCATTTCATCTGTATCTGGAGTGCTCTAGCAATGCAGCCATTCAGAAAGAACAGCTCTGTTAGCCTCTAGGCTAACACTATTAAAAGATGATTAATTGATTTGCCACAGGATCGGCAAAGGAAATTAATACATATAACTCATGTATTTCTATTTTACTTTTAATTAAAGAAGAGGATATGCCTCTTATGGGACTTGGGTTTAAGCAAACTGTCAAAACTAGTCTATTCTTACTTAGATAACCAACCACTGACACCATCACTGCCCGTGGATTAAAGTGCTGCTTATGACAAATGGTATCAAGATACAGCCCACCCATCTTGTTCTTTAGCCACCACATGAAAAAGGGAAAGCAAAACTACTTTAACAACAAACCTTCACTTTCTTCAATGTCACTGTATATTTGTCTAAAAAACTATATAAATATATTTACTAAATATACTGTAACCACCAGATGCACAATGAAATTGACCACATAAAACAGAGTAAGGGTCATGAAATCTAATTTATCAGCCTTTCAATTTTATCAAATTATTACAGTGTTATTCAAACAAGTGTATTTGTACATTTAAAAGCTCTGAATCTTAAGTAATCAACATGTCCAGAGAATTTTCTTTCATCAGTTCATGGTAAAGAACATGTGATATCACAGATATAATTCAATGTTTTGACTCAGCACATACCAACAATAGTGCAGTTCTGAATTTTGAAAGGGTTGTAGGAAAAAAATTCCTGGTTTAAGCATTACTACTGGAGGGAAACCACCAACACTATATAATTCAGTACAACATTCTATGAAAAGCACTGTTGCTCTACAGTTTCCTGAGAAACTGCTAAGAAGGTCTAATGAAATGACACTGAAATTAGGATGGCACACACCTGTCCCCTTCCAAATGCATTGAATTTTTCTTTCAATTCCACTGTTCAATTCCAATTCTTAAAAAAGACAATAAATACATACAATATTGACTCATCAATCACACAGGAAACTTCCTTATTTTAGTATGGATACTAACTAAAATCATTCAAGCATTCAAATCTATACAACTTAAAATTTATTGAGGGTTGCACAACTTTTGAAAACACAGAATAAGATATCTTTCTAGCTTTAAACACAGTTTGGTTATTTTACAACTCAAAGTGTTTCTGCATCTGAAATACACCAATGAATACACACCCTTTCCTGAATCCCTCAGAGGTACAAAAATTTCACAGGTATCTAAATCTAAACACTCAACATGGTAATTATTTCTGCAGTGGTTTTTTTCATATGCCACACAGCTGGACGCTGTGCCTATCCTCACAGAGTTAAAACTGATTTTAGAGCATGGTGAGAGGTTGGGAAGAAGGGAGGCAGTAAGAGCAGCAGACACCATCCTGCCCTCCTGTTGAGTAGAACTCAAAATTCAACCATCATTTCTAATAGGATGAACAATTGGTCAAGCAAAACAAAGCCTCATCTGAGCAACCAAATGACATCCCACAAAGTTAAAACTGATGACACAAGTAACTGAGTGTTAGATTCAGACTGGCCTACCTAAGAGTGAAAAAAATATTGGAAGCAGGAAAAAAATACACTTTATACAAAATAATGTGGCAACTCATGCGATTTTCCTTACTTTCCTCTACCAGAAGTTGTCTCTCCTCACATTTGCAAGTCTGAGACTCTTTTTCAGTATCACTTCCAATATACTTCTCAATTCTCCTCCACCTTCCTGAAATCCTTAGCTGTTTGCCATTTTGCCTTCTTTAAACCTTTCTCCTATTTCTCTTTTCCGTGGCTGCATTTGAGCTTTTCCTTAACAACTGCCTTCTCACCAATACTGATGAGTTGAATTCAGATGAGACATAAATTATTACACAAATAATGCATCAGTCAGCAGCTGTAGTTAATTCCAAATACTAACTCATTAGGCTGATACTCAAAGAATATAAGGGAGTTATGTACCAGGAGACTTCAAATAAAATGAGAAAGAAAAAAAGGCATTAATTGAAGTGAAGCTCTGCAAACACTTTTGTGACCTGTTTTTTAGGGTGTATTTCATAAATGTTTGTTTACCGTGCTGACTTACCCATGCGTAATTTAGATGGGTTGTTTCATGGTGGGTTCTGAATTTGGAAATTCAGCATACTGGTGCTCCCCTCTCAAGGTTCCCTGCAAATCCAACCACAAAACTCTTTCTGACTCATCTCTCTCTGTTTTTATATAAACTGCAGTAAATATGATTGGAGAAAGTCTCATTCCCTTATAAAACACATATAATACTTTATGACCCCACATTCAGTAAAACAGCTTGACCATAAACTATTACTGATATATTTAGTAAAATTCAAAAGGTGTATTTCCATCTTTCAATTCTCTGAAGTTTCCTCTCCCCCACAGTTTAGCCGTTTTTATTCCACAAAGACAAAAACTGTATACTCATCTTCCTCTCAGTCGCCTATTACTACCTAACCATGTTTCATTCCTCTTTCTGCAGCACTTTTCCTCTATTTTTACTTTTAAATATCATCTGTGCTCTTAATTATAATTTCTCTAGTGGAGTGAGATAAGTTGGCAAAGCTGAGACTTTTGTATATATTCCTGAGTAGCAAAGGGACCTCTAGTCTATGATGGAGGGCCATGTGTTCTGCCTCTTAAGTCTCAGCTTATTACTAAAAGTATTACTAAAAGCTTACATTACTCTATTCTCAGGACTGTTTAGATTTGATAACCTGACTTTCTATCTTTGGATATGTGGTGATACTCCAAAATAAGTGAAGTACCTATTTGGTCTTAATCCACAAGACACGTTTAAGAATTCTCCTGGCCCTGTACTGTGGAATTCCGTCTTCTTCAGACAAAGTGACAAGACTATCAGAGGAAAGGAGAAATTTAAGAAGGTATTTGATAATTATCTAAAGGCTGCACTAAAAAAACTAATAAATGGCACTGTATTTCCTATGGCTAGTATTTCATACTCTACTGGAAAGATTATAGCCAAAAGAAATCTGAGAAAAAAGCAGGAAAGGCTAGTCTTTATATCACCTGATATTTGTAATATCTCTAATAATAACAACTAAACTGTTTGAGGAAGACAAGATTAATAATGTTAAGGCTACTCCAAATGAAGGGCTTCCTTCTCACAGGAATGGTTAATTTAAGGAAAATAATGGTTCTCTGAAAGGATGATCGCCACCATAAAATCAAGTTGTGAGTCTGAATTCTGCAGACAACCTCTCCACCAACTATGGTGTACTGTGACAAGTACGCATTGCAGATACAGAAAAAAACCCAAGTCATTGGCTACATTATGGAACTACCTTACAAGCCGGTACATTTTCTTATAACAGCAGGGAGCATGGACTTATGACCATACTACATCGATAGCATCTATTATTTTTTGGAAAACAGGGCACAAAAAAAGGCACAATATTAGCAAGGGTCTTTCCTTTGCACAACTCAGCAGTTAGCTGTATTTAAATTTAGCGAAGGATGACAAAAGCTTTACATCTACCTATATACGTATGCACAGATTCTACTTCTGACTCTTTAGTGTCATAAAGTTTAATTTTCCAGAATCTAACAGGACTCATGTTACTGTCATGGCTTGAAAGACAGGAACAAGAAAAAATATTTTCCCAAACACTGATAATAAGAAACAGTATTAAAAAGGTAGCAGATGGAATATACTTGGTTTATAGGTACTGTTAATCAAGGTCCTGAGATTTACATTGGTCTTGCATATTGTTGGTATGGGAGGTTAAGATTGAGCTTTACCTTAAAAAAGTCTCTGCCATGAGTAAAACAACACTAGGCACAAAAAACAGAGGCAAAAGTGTACCCCCCAACAGTTAATCTTGGAAAAGAATAGACACAGAATGTCCTACCTCTTCTGGACGTTTCTGTGCCACCGATACCAGCTCTTCAGAGCTACTTCTTGAGGTAGAGGGTGCCACATTACCTGGGGCCTCTGAGACCACCTCATTTGACGGTTCGGAGTCCTGAGGGCAACAGAGACAAACAGACCCCTCAGCAGCATGTTGACGTGGCACGTCAAGAAAATGAGACTTTTCAAAGGAACTGTGCTCTAAGCACAGACAGAGAAATGAAAAATTTGAGGTTTAAAACACTAGTCTTTTTACCCTGGGCAACTTCTTTTACCCCGGGCAACTTCTTTTACTCTAGGGGCAAAAACATCTGTCATATATTTTATCTTAAAATGGTAATACTTTCTTCACAAGAGCATTGTAAGACTTATTAAATAGCTATATAGCATTTCAGAATTTCAAAGTTCTGAATAAGCACACTCGTTTTGCCCATACCTACCCCTGCTCCTGAACTGTAAGGAAGGAAATATTACATTTCATTCCACATTCAAGATGGAGGTTTCTGCAAAACATCTGGGACCGTGCTAGAACAACCCCATATAAATGTATTTCACCAATTACTGCAAACCAATATAGCACACAACCTAGTAAAGATAGAAGAGTTAGTAGAGTTGGCTGTCTAACACTGCAATACAATAAAGAAAATAAAAATTCTTAAAGTAGTTTATATTCGATTTTCCAAATTAGGTTTATTTTGCAATGCAACATGACTAGATCAGTGAAAACAAAACCCACTTTCATACCTTCACTGCTTTATACAGTGGTTTTGATAACTGCATAGATTGAGATATTTTACTACTACAGAGAAAAAAAGTCCATTAATCGGTACTATCTCTACTGTGCTTGTTGTAATGCTCATTACAGAAGATATTTTAGATGTCATCGTTTAGCAAGCAGAACATATGCTTTTGATATATATCACTTTCTACAGTCATTAATTGCAAGGAAATCAAGATTATACTTTTGGAAACTGCAAGCTGCAAAGCTCATTATTAAGTTTTTCAACATAACAATCTCTAAAAAGTAAATTAAGATTTCATAACAATAATATTCAGAACTTGCAGTTTAGCCCAATGTATGTTTGACTGTTGGAAGGGAAAAAGTGAACACCATGGTCCAACAACCGTTACTGAATCACACAGAGAATCACAGGTAGAATTGATATTGTAAAAGAATTAATACACAGGGAGGGTTGCTGGAGGCCAGAAAGTTGGAAAAATCTCTTTGGGCCTAGAGGGGGAAACACTCTAATATCTCCATTTCATACACCTTTTCAGGTGAATCTCTTTAACATAGCTTCTGAGCTTAAATATTTCAAATAAAGTTTTTTATGCCTTTCTTGTTGCACCACCTCTCTGGGGCTTAGAAAAAAGATACTCTGGCCCATTCTGTGGCTTACCACCTTAAGTTTAAGGTTTGGTATGAGGAAGAAAAATCAGGAGGAAAAATCAGCTTTCAGCGAAGACTAAATACCATCAATTAAAATGCTAACAGTGAAATCCAACCGCCATCGCACTGAACTGTTTTATGGGCATAAGCACTGGATCTGTGGAACAAAAGGAAAAATGAGGTACCTTGGTAGAGCTATCATCCCAAATAATCTCATGACAAGAATAATAAAACACTATTTTTCAGCTTTCTCAGTTCCTCAAAAGAATATCAACACCATGGCTAAACATAGTGAACTACAAGGAGAAACATCTCTAGCATTCTCATAATAAAAGTCTGATTTTCCTTTACCAACTGTACAAAAGCCCCATGCTCTATATGCCATCAAAATAAACTTTGCCTCATGTTTATCCTGACAGCTCACAGTTTTCCCTAGCAGATCTGGACTTGCACAGGCAAACATCCTCTCTCTCAAATGTCGCCTCAGTTTGGTTCCCAGTAAACTATGACAACGAGGCTTTCTCTTCTTGTTGACTCAAACAGCCATGAACTGACTCTGAGTACTGAACACTACTGTTTTGTTCTCCTTGAGAACGGGAAAGTTAAATCATCGCCATGCAATTTATCAGCTCAACGTTTCCAGCAGCTCTTCTGCGCTATTTACAAAAACAAAAGTAACCACATCTGCTGGAAGAAAATGATGTACTTGTCTGAATTCTTTGGTTCAGTGATTTTTCTCCTTGAATTCTGCCTGTCTTTTGTTCCTGAACAAACTTATATTATGTTGCTGTTACCTGTGGCCAGATAATGGTGGCAACCATTTTTTGTTACTTATGTTTTTTGAAAGTAATGAACAGTGGTTTTCAAAAATGATCTCAGCAACTGTAATTTGGTAAGCATACATTCCTCTTACATTCCTTTTGCCTGAACAGGACCACAGATTCTTTTCCATGATCAAGTCTCGAATATCTTCTTCCTGAGCAGCTTAGCCATCCTTCTCCATAGATCTCTTAAGAACTAGCTGGCTAATGTAATACTTCCATTTTTAGGGAGATGGAAGGAAATCAAATCTACGTTCTTATTCAGAAACCAATCAGAGAAAAATGTGTCTCCCTTTCCAATTTCACTGGTTTTATTATCTCTTTTCATACTGCTGCCACTTCTTATGAAAACTGTATAGAGTCTGAACATATGTAAGAAAGGCAATCTATGTCATTCTGAACTAGTTCAGCAACATGTGAACTACAGCTTTCAGAAATAAACCTATTCAGTAAGTGGAATAAGATCCTTTCATGTAAGGTACAATGATAAAAATGCTGCAAGGTGCAAGTGAGAACTTTCGTAAAGTTTCTCCGTCTGTTATAGGTACATGGTCAAGTGAGCAACAGATCTGGTAACATATCCTGGTACTTTTACTTGTACGCAGGCAAATAAAACAATCTGGAAAAGTAGGAAAAATGTACTTCAAAAAGACTTAAAAATAGTTTATTGTCCTTCCTAATTATTATTTATATCACAACATGCTGGACTGACTTTGCAAAAAGCCACTTTCTTTTTTCAAGGCCCTGCATGATGAAAACCATGTCAGTGGCACTTCTCATGGATCTGTAAGTCTCAGCTGTAGCAGTGATGGACACAACTGTTCATGGTCATGTAATCGACATAATTATCTAATTTGGTACATGTCTTTTCTGGTGCTTAAGCCCTTCCCATTTCATTAAAATATTATCATATTTTCTAGCCTACATATGCAAGCTCACACGTGCATTTTCAAGTCAGACAGCTCAACATATACCTTTCTAATGGATCACAATATTTAATTATATTAATTAATAATTTATAACTACTAGTAAGTGACACTTCCACTTTCCTGAAAATATAGAAATTCTTTATGGAAACATAAGTGCATTATAAACAAATAAATTCAGAATGCTCAGTAATAACATTTTTCCTGCAAAATTCAGATTTCGATCAAAGCTCCTCAGAACATGATCCTTCTTGGACTTACAAAACCTTGAAGAGGAAACATCAAATGTGTAGATATTCTACTATGTTTATGCAAATAAGACAGCCCTGCTTTGAACTATCTCTTTTCCTATGACCTAATTGTTCAAGTACTTTAAGATACCACAATGGCATTTGCTTGAATCAATCACAGTTCTGCAAAAAATAGTTTTAATTACATATTGACATAACAAATCGGATATTCTAGTCCTGGTATGGAACTTGCTTGCTAGTCTTGGCAGCAGACACGAACGTGTAGCTGGTTAAATTCTGAGTCCTGGACCTTCAGCATTTTTATTTTTTTTTTTTAAATTCAGGTCAGCAGAGATCAAAGGAGACAATGACTGATAGGAGATGAGAAATCAAAGGTGCATCCAACTGTAGCACCTGCCTCAAAGCATTCAGTTCTTTTCTCCCCTTTGTCCCATTAGGGGTATTTGCTATTTGCATCTACTGTACTAGAAGCAAACATTGTGCCTTTAATTTTGTCCTTTTTCCATGCAGAAGTATCACTCATACAGCATGCTGAAAAATCAATAGTGCATACAGAACAGATGAAGATTTCATTTGTGAGCTACATAGGAGTGATAGATTTCAGAGGAAAATATTTACATTTTATGCTACACTGAAGTTGTGGCTTAATTTGAGGACTTCAATATTTTTACTTCTTGTTTTTTAAAAACCAGACCATTAAATGAAAGATGAAGACACATATACAGATATGCATTGTATATGTAAATATGATACAGACATGTATATACAGATGTATATTCATAGAGAATGTTCACAGTGAACATTACGGTAACAAAATACTGTCACTGTTTACCAATCCATGTTATCATCAGCACAGATGTTGACTCATACAAAACAGAAACTCTACACAGCTTCTGATTTTGAAGACAATTTTGAAGAAAAATATTTTAAAAGTATGCATAAAATCCTTTGCTAGAAAGCATAGTAAGTTGCATTTGAAACAAGATAATGGAAAAATAGTGTCTTACAATGGTATTTATACCAGATAAGCATCCACTATTTTTTCTGCCATTGTTACTTTAAAACAAAACTAAAAAAGAATCGAAACAAATCAACCCCCAACCCTTTACAGATGATTTCAAGCTGACAGGTCTGAATATATTATTTTAACTCTGCATCAGTTTTCATGTATCATCCTTTACCTTGGTCCAGCTGAAAATTATATAAGTCATAAATTAGCTTTAAACAAGTTTTGAATCAGCCTGGAACTAGTTTTCAAATTAAAGAGCCGTCAGTATATTACATGGTACTGTCATTTTATTACCCCAATCAATTCTGTGTGGCCTGAGGTAGAAAGAAAATGGATGCTGTCTTCATTTGCAAAGGTTTTATCTCTCACACCAGGCTGTGAAAACATGACTGCAGTAATGAATTGGAAGCCAAAGTTACTAACAAAGACTTCTAACAGTAACAAAGCAGAAATATTTGTCCCCCTTTAGACTTACAAAGGGGGGGGGGGGGGGGGGGGAGGAGCCCTTTCTGAAACATCAAGACAGCTTCTTAAGGCTGAAGGACTATGGGAAGAAATTAGCACATTTTTATTGACGTGCTAAAGTGCTTGCAGCCTCACAGAGTACCATTTTCAGTGCTGCACAGGAAAAGCCTTCCTGGGTCAGACTGAAGGTGCCTCTCCAGCCCAGACCGCAGAACATCCCTCCACCAGCTGACCCACTGCTCCTACCCCTTCTTATTCTCTCTTATACCCCAGGGGCATACTTTGAAAGTATTCACAGCATCTTAGCCAGATTTTGGTAAAATCTAATGAAGACGAGATATCTGTAGTTCTCCACAGTTCACAGGGGGCCAAAGTAAATCCCCAGGAGAAATGTAGAGTTTATCTCCATCTACTTACAGGTGAGATCAATCACTGTGCTATTGCTAGGTTTTTACCCTACCTTAGTTAATGCGGTAAGAACATGGGCTTTAAACTTTTAAGTCATGCTCCACAGTTGTAAAATTTCCCTTCCTCTTTTTATTCTGCCTTTGTCACTCTTCTCATGCTGATTTTATTTAACATCTGACAATCTCCTGTCTTCCTCTGCCCTCTCCAAAGACAGGAAATTACAAATGCAACCTTTAACGTACATGTGCTAACCTCCTACGCTGCCAGTCAGAGGCAATGCCGTTACTATGTCCTTGGCTACTTTTCCCTCTCTCTTGAGAAGGGGACGATGACTTCTATGTTTATACAC
The DNA here is from genome assembly GCF_000690535.1 of Cariama cristata. Lineage (NCBI taxonomy): Eukaryota > Metazoa > Chordata > Aves > Cariamiformes > Cariamidae > Cariama > Cariama cristata. The sequence continues at coordinate 66,049 of NW_009630390.1, forward strand.
TGTTAACATAACAGGGTCTCATTCTCAGCTGACTCCGAAACCACCTTGGTTCAGGTAATAAACCTTAACCTTGCTCTAAAACCTTCTCCTTCTTTTAAAGACAGAAACAAACAAAAACACCCTTTTATAATTCTCTGTTTTCCAAATATAGAAACTTAATTACATTCTTTAGCCTCACACTATTTTTTGTTCTTCAAACACACTGTGCAATATGAAGGAACTAATAAAGTTACAGGAAGTTTCCAATAAATACCCGTATCTTTCAATTTATTATCCCTCTATCTTTCAATAAACTACAGCACTGACAAAGCAAGCTTGCATCTCTGAAATCTACCTACATTTCCAAGTGTCAAAAGGTGAATTCCCACTTTTACGGTTGTTTTAAAATAAGGATGCTACTATTGCTAATATTTTACTAGAAGTGTTTGAATAAAGTATGAAAGGAAACAGGGTCATGTATTTTCTCTAGATACCTTCTTCAAATGGAAAAAAAATATATATAAAGCTAGAAAGAGCACTCTCAAAATAATGTTTTTCATATTTATACTTCCAACTTCATCACATGCAAATAGAAACAGCAAACAGGAGAACATTTTATCATTTGAAGGTATTATCATTCACTGACCTCTGGAACCTGAATTAGTTTCCCCTTTGTAACTCACATATTTTCTACATTTCCATTACTCAGTGTACTAATCCTACCTCTCTTTAAACTGAATTCTCCACCTTTCAAATCAAACTCTCCTAGATTATTGTACTTCCCTTTTACCTCCTCATCATTCATTATTTTTCAACATTCAAAAGCTGCTCTTTTAGCTACCCTTTCAATAGCTTCTTTTTCTGACCCCAGAATCCTCTGAACTGTATTCAAAATTAACTCTTAAAACACTGTAATTAATAAAACCACATTAGAATACAAAAACTGGAATTAAATTTCATAATATAGACTCACCACACTAATCTCATATCATTTATAATGCAAAGGAATACAACTTTCCTGTTACTGTCATGGGTTAAAGCCATTGATCACAGGCACGGTATGGCTCAAACTATTGGCAAGAATTTCTGTACAAACATGAACACCATCACCAGAAGTTTTTAGAATTCCTTCAATAAAGGGAAAAAGCCAATATCTATCCTTTCTGTGCTAAATCGTCTATGTCTTGCATAATTTGGTAATTATCTGGTGCACCAGAGCAACAGCCTTTACATGAATATCCTTTTGCAGGATATTAATATACTAAGCAAGACTGCTGTACTATGCCATTATCACTGCATATAAGTAACTCAATACTTTCTTCTTTTTTGCCCACACTACTTTCTTCTTATTTATTGGTCTGCTATTTTTTCTTATTAAAAATTAGGTTACAGGCATATACTATAGCCTAGAAAGTTATTTTTGTCCTAATTTTGTATTCTATGGAGTCTTAGAAGTTATTTTATGGGTTCTAAAATCTCTTTAAGATAATACATACATCATTTATTACTGCTGGATTAGGATATTTCATCTTCCCTGTGCCTGTTTTGTACAGCTCTGATCTCCCCGATCTGTCCCCCGCCCCCATCGAAAAAAAGGAAACAAACCCAAAGTTGCAAAACAAACTCTCAAACACATCACAAGCATCTACAGCCACTCTAAGTGTGGTGCTTACTGTGTAGCTGTATGTATGTTGCATATAACTGCAATTGTTGACTTCAACATATTTACAAAATGATCCGGGCACTTTACACCTAAAATTTAAAATGAGATTTTCTAAACAACAAATGTACAAAGCCACCTGCTATTACTTGTGGAAGGCAGAGCTGCAGCTACAATTGCCCCATTAGTAAGGCTACATTTGAGTTCGCAGTTGTCTCTTTCCTTAAGCAACATTTTTTTCCTTCAGAAATGATCAGGGTCAAACCACAGCAATCCACTCATATGGTCTCTCTACAAGCTAGTTAGATTTGTATTTCTTTTCAAGTCATGTTTAAATCGCCCCAAACCTCCCATGCTTTTGAATTGCTGAGGCAGTGACAACTTGGGAGTAAGGTACACCACCAAACTTACTTACACCTCTCCAGGTCAAGCTGCACATTTGCACAATTAATGGTCGAATTAGTTTGCCTTACTCCACTTCAGCAGCTTGGGAGAAAGCATACACAAAATTTACTCACAATACTTGGCTAATAGTTAACTTGAACTAGAAGACTGAGCACTTGATAAGATCTCCGCTCCAAAAAGCAGCTGCTTTATTCTATCAAAAATAGAATGTAGCTCAAAAAAGACTTTCTTTCAAGCACACAATCTTCAGATATTATGTATCAGCATGCAGAGTGTGTCTGTCAGATGTTGGAACAAAGCTTTAAATTGTACCATCTAACTTAATTCTCAAGACAGGGTCAGCACATTCATAGCGTTGTTTTTTTTTCCCCCGTTTGAAAAGTCCTTTAAGTAATATTTATTTAGCTCCTTACATCTTCATCAGCACTGATTCTTGCATTTCAACTCCTTGAAGTCCAGATTTTCCCGACATAATGCAAAACAGAAAGATATTAAAATGTGTGATCACCAAAAGCATCACAAAATCGTCAAAGGCTACTTATTAAATCAAGACTGTTTTTCATCTCTCCTCACTTCCAGAATTTTTTTCCAGTAACAAGACAAAATACAGAAAGGGATTGCATAGTACATAATTTTTTGCAGTCTAAGTTTGTTACGCAAGTTTTATAGCTCCCTAAACTTTCCTTAAATGGCACCCACTTATCTGCCTGTGCCTCAGAGGTTTTCTATAAACATTCTACTCTGCTCTGGTGGAAGGCTCTCTGTGTGCCCTCCACATCCTTCTTTTCAATTTGCCACAGCCCTGTTTCTTAATTCACCTCATTCTCCCCTATAAGGATTTCTGTGTATTTCTCCAAGTGGAATTTTCTCATTCTTCTCAATGCGTGTGTGCTCACATTTTCCCTTCTATGCCAAGGCCACTTCTTGCAGTCCCATTATTTTTTCCCATCCTGCTTTTCCCTCTCTCTCTCTCTCTTCTTAAAAAGTACCATCATTTATTTTCAACTGATAAAGCACAAAAATAAGACATTAATTCAAGGCCAAAAAAAAAAATTTTTAAAGAGTGAATCTTATCTATAGAAAAGCTTTCTATGTTTCTCATATCCTCCTTTTCAGATCTCTCTAACATCTGAATGTGCCAAATCAAAAAATCTCTTGGACCTCTTTTAAGAAGCTTCATACAAACGTTAGGAACACTATTTTGTGGGTGCCCCTGATTTACTTATTCATGCTAGTCATTAGAGTAATTAAAGAAAATTTCCATATAACTTTATACTACTAAATAGAGATACATAGTCTTATTAATATAAAGAAGCCAGTTAAAACACAAGGAGATTTTATTCAGTCAAACTGAGTAATATTGACAACAGGCTGTTTACTAAAAAGGGACTGAACAGCCCAGTTGACACAGTTTAAGATGTGACATTAATCAGCCATCTTTTGCTGAGCCGACAGGAACTGAAAGGTCACAACTACTGCTGCTGTTTTAAAGCATCCTCAGAAATGCCTGGAAATTCCTCATTCTTCCCTAATTAAGAATGCTGTAAATGATACATGGAATTATAAGGCTAAATTCACTTGATATGTCAACTTTACTGCCTTGTTTCAGGAGGCATGAATATTTTCCCTGTGATTTTTTTTTTTTTTTAATGATTACATCTGCTAGATAAAATTCCTTTTTATGTTTCTCATGTGTAGTAGAAAACATACACCACGACCCTTACTCTTCAATATACTCCTTAATAATATTGTAGATCAGATTCTTTCAGTTAAAAGAATATGCATACAATGCTTATACAAACATACAAATGATAAAGTTTAACAAACTAGCAGTATGTATCTGTGTATTAATTTTTAGGCTTTCGACCTTGAGACTACTGATACGTGAATTCCACAAATTCTCTTATCAAAATAGGAATGAAATAACTTTTGTAGTCAATGAAACTAAAACACAAATATACCTTGATACAGCATAAGAGTGGTTTTAATAGTCACTTCACACCAGTAACTATCATGGTGTGACAGGATCAGCTCTGTAGAGCAAAACAGTTAATGTAGAGGATTAGCCAGATATGCTATACAAATTTCAAAGATACGACTAGTCTGGTCACAGAGACGGCATGCCCCTTAGCAGTCAGAATACAACCTTAGCTTCAGTGTCCCTTGACAGGTACCCCATTTGCAGACTCTTGAGACCACTCCATAATGTGAACCAAAGTATAGCAATTGGTGGCAACTGGGTGACTCCTTTCAAAAATGCATTCCCAATCTTAACCAAAATGCTAAGATAAATACACACTAAGACACCTCAGGTTAAGATTCATGAAAATGAGCATACCAGAATGTAGAATCATTTAAGCTAATCAATAAGAAATGTTCAAAATAACAGGGAATTTTAAATACCAGCTTTATTCAGAATTCAGTAGTGTTACCCTGGATTATCAACAATTCCCTTCCTCCTCCTGAGATTCACTATACTGAAAGCTCTCTGGGGTCTAACAACTTCCCCTCCCTCTTTTTTTTTCTTTTTCAAAAGAAAAAAAAAAAAAAAGAAAAAAAGATAGACACAGTTAATGCCTTACTTTTAGACGATGGTTTGATTGCTGCCCTAAATTAACTGGTGAACACATTCAACCATCATAGGGAAGATCTTAGTTCACTTCCCTTTTCCTCTTATTAAGAGGGTTCAAAATTGTATTTCCTAAGGGCTTAAGCCATCTTGCTATTCTTTAGCTGAAGCAGGTCGCTTTGCACGGATGAACGAGTCAGTGGGTAAAACGATTCACTGTATATTAACCAGGGTACCTGAGAAAGGGTACAAATTGTCTTCTGAATATTTTACGACTTTGTATCAAGGAGCTTTTCAGACTCTGTTCATGCTGTACCCAGAAAGCACATAAACAACAATAGGTCTACAGGTCATGCCAGTGAGAGAATTAATAACAGATCAATAAATCACAGCTTTCAAATCTCAAAATTTTTGTATTTTCTCATTATTACCTTTCAAATGTATGATTCTTGAAGCTATCCTTACATGAATACAGATGTCTTATAATAACCTTCAAAAAGTTCCTTATCATCAGCAATTAAAAAAAAGTATTTAGAATTTCATTTTCCTCTGAAGTTCGTCTGCCTTCTGCAATACTTTCAACCTAAACAATCAGTGGAGATATTATGCACTAGAAAAAAATGGTAGGACAAACCACATATTAATTTAATACAAAATATATTTGCAAATATTAGTACTTGATATGTATCGTTATTTATTGCACGACTGGTTACACATTTAATATTAATTATGTCAATGACTGCATCAATCTGCTGATGGCCTTCTATTTCCAAAAATAAATATATGATGTGATTAACCCACTCTAAGTACACTTATGTGTACCTTCCATAAATACTGAGCTATCTAGCTATTTCCTTTTTGTCACTTCTTTTCTTTGGCTATTTATACCACATATGAAAGGATACCATCTGCCCTTCAGTCTTTATGAGATTAGCAGTTAGAAGAAATCTTGATATCTACAGATTGCAAGGTTTTCCACATATGAAATCTTTTGGTACTGTTTGACACAGCTGAAATATACTTAAGACTTTTCAAACATGCCCGAACGTGTTTCAAACCACTGAACCAGATAATAATTTTCAACCGTTACAAAAGACATATTTACTAAAAAATCTAAGATAAAAACTTAATTGCTACTAGAATTTAGCAATGCACTACAGGCTTATAAAGGATTCATGAAAATCTTTTCAAAAGCCATCTTAAAATTCTACGCAATATTTGTGCTTTTTCTTGGTAGAGCTGATTGTAATGCTCTTAAAGTTATATTTCCACACAAGCTATTTGCTGAGCCAATTTTAAGAAGAGGGAACTTTTCTGCTACAGAATGCTAAAATCCAAGCAATGAGACACTCCTTTCCACAGAAAGCAGCTGACACAGCACAAATCAGCAATGCCCAGCTGTCTTTTGCAAAATGTGATTAAATGTGGCTGGTACCAAGAGAATCTCTATTTGAGAATGGCGACTAAACCACACTACCGCTGTCTAATGTGACGACAAAAAGCAAATCTTGATTCCGCTAGAATTCATTACTTGCTTAGCACTTCATAAAATGGCACTTTTTTGGTTTCTTCACCCTTTCCTTTCTCTCTCTTGGTTCAATATGATTAGATTTTGTCCAGGCAGCATTAGTAATTTATACTGATGAGTGACATATTACTTGAAGTGACATATTTTTCTTTGTCTTTCTTTGAAAGACCTTAAAATAAAATTAACCTTGAGAGTAAACATGAGCAGGTAATGATAATGTGTTCAGATCTTATCCAGAGACTAACAAGTAAAGATCTAATTCTTCTTTCTTCGTATAGAATATGATCACAGGTGATGTACTAATATAATTTACAGGGTAATAAAGTTGGACTAGTGAGGAATTAGAGATACAAAATTTAATTCTTTAATTACATACCTTCTAGTTCTATACAAAACATACGGCAAGAAATATATTTCTAGGTAAAGAAATTTATCTCAGGAATTTGGTAGTAACAGAACACTACTTTGCAAAATTACAGTGGAACAGGATGCCACAAGACTTCAGCTGTACCTTTGCGCATCTCAATATTCCCTTTGTTTATGCCCTTTGCTATTTTCTGTTGACTCTTCAATTCTTCATGTATATTGAAATCAGAAAAGATTATTCACAATGGAAATATTTTTTAATACTGCCCTTCTGGAAGCTTATATCGTCTAATCCAAAAATTTAATCAAGGCTCAAAAGGTTAAAAAATTCAAGTGTCAGTTACAAGCTTTTAATTCACACTTTTTTCAGACACTTTCAAAATCAACATGTGTTCTACTAATTAAGTAAATAACAGTCAAAATTTTCAATATGGTTGTTAATAGAAAATAATAACGGTCAATTGCAATTTATTTGTAAATTTGTTTATGGCTCCACTGTCAGCCGGAAGACCCTAATTATCAATACTCAAAAGGCTCATTATTTTAGGAACTCTAAAAGTAGGAAGACAACTTGATTGATGAAGTAGATCTGAATGTTTACCAGTGGTGTGAGCTATGATGCCTTGCCAGCTACAATTTGGTGACTCACACGCATATATCTTCCTTTTGTGACTTCACTTAAAAAGGAATGTAAATCAGAGAAAACTTGGGTTAAAACTATCTCCATATCTTTTACATTTCAACACAGTATCTTCAATATGTAAAATTCACTGTCACAATGGTGCTCAATATTGTAAATATCTAGAAACTGATTTTCAAAAAAAAGAAAGAGAAAGCCTCCAGTTCTTTAAGAAGCAAGCATTCCCCCTGTCCTTCCTCAACACTACTCCTCTTTCAGCCTTCTCACATTCTGTGAGAGTACACATAGCTGCATACCAAACAGGAGGTATAAAACCTTCCTCTTGCGGGGTGCTGCTCAGGGCTGGAAAAGTGCTCTCGTTTTTTATCTCTCACGCTACGTTAGCATAAAACCAGGTTTAGTGGCTTTACTTCAAACACGATGCTAGCTGCTTTTTGGATTTTTCCCAATTGCAGATAGGCCCCAGCAGAGATTCCTTGCCACTCAGCACTACAGTAGGGCACAACGTAGGCTGTAAATTCATTTTGTCATGGCTTAGGAAGCGTAAGTCACGATTCAGTAGAAGAGCTATTTCCCAGATAAACCGTAACTGTAAGCAGATTTTGTTAGAAGCATAACCTAAAGAAAGATACAGAGTAGCAGTGGCATTTCTAACAACTGCCCATGAAGAGTTTTTGCTTCCTTAACCACTACCTTAGCATAGATAACAGTTATTCTATCTAAACTAAATCACATCTAAACTAGAGGTTTAGTCATTTAAATATTAGATTGTGTATATTCAGATTACATGCATTAAAAATGTATAATCACTATGCTGTGTTATGATTTAATTGCTTTACTAATCAGGTACCTCTTAAATGTTCCCTTGGAAATTTCCCTTGGAAAGACATGGGTGTGTATTTTAACCAAAGCGATAATTAATAACAAAACTTGTTTCTAATTTCAGCCGTCCTTGTTTGTTTTTACTTCAGTAACACATTTTTAGTCACAAAAAAGCAAAACTGTCAAGACAACTTATCAAAAGCAGTATTACCTCAGTAATAATTTGATTCGTGAGACACTCGCAAAGCCTCTTGAAAATATAATTTGCTTCATTTTTGTATTGGGTTTATGTGGCAAGGTTTGGGCAGCAGGGGGGACTACAGGGGTGGTTTCTGTGAGAAGCTGCCAGAAGCTTCCTCCATGTCCAACAGAGCCAATGCCAGCCAGCTCCAAGTCGAACCCACTGCTGGACAAGGCTGAACCCATCAGTGATGGTGGTAGCATCTTTGGGATAATGTGTTTAAGAAGGGCAAAAAAATCTGTACAACTGCAGCTGGAAAAGAGAGGAGTGAGAACAGGTGAGAGAAAACAACCCTGCAGACCCCCAGGTAAGTGCAGAAGGAGGAGGAAGAAGGTGCTCCAGGCCCGGAGCAGAGATTCCCCACCAGCCCGTGGTGCAGTCCATGGTGAGGCCAGTTGTCCCCCAGCAGCCCATGGAGGCCCATGCTGGAGCAGATCCCCACCTGCAGCCCGGGAAGGACCCCATGCCGGACCAGGGGAATGTGCCCCAAAGGAGGCTGAGATCCTGTGGGAAGCCCACACTGGAGCAGGCTCCTAGCAGGGCCTGTGGCCCCATGGAGAGAGGAGCCCAGGCTGCAGCAGGTTGCTGGCCGGGCTTGTGACCCCACGGGGGACCCAGGCTGGAGCCGTCTGTGCCTGAAGGGCTGCACCCCGGGGAAGGGACCTCATGTCAGAGCAGGGGAGGAGTGTGAGGAGTCCTCCCCCTGAGGAGGAAGGAGCGGCAGAGACAACGTGTGATGAACTGACCCCAACCCCCATTCTCCATCCCCCTGTGCTGCTGGAGGGGAGGAGGCAGAGCAAATTGGGAGTGAAGTTAAGCCCAGGAAGAAGGGAGGGGTGAGGAGAAGGTGTTTTTATGATTTGGTTTTATTTCTCATTACCTTACTCTGATTTTCATTGGTAATAAATTAAACTAATTTTCCCAAGTCAAGTCTGTTGTGTCCATGACAGTAATTGGTGAGTGATCTCTCCCTGCACTTATCTCAACCCACGAGCCTTTTGTTATATTTTCTCGTCCCTGTCCAGTTGAGGAGAGGGAGATAGAGCAGCTTTGGTGGGCACCTGGTAGTATAGTATGTGTGTGTATAATGACATCAGAATGAAACACTCTTTTCAGTAGTATTCAAAACATTTTTGCTTCCTACTTTTGTCATAAAATATTCATCATTATGGAAGGCATTAAATGATATTACTGCTCTTCCATTAAGAAAAAGAACTTACAACAGTGTGTAAAGTTTCACCTTTAGAAAAAATTCTGCATTGTTGGCTTATATATGAAAAAGAGTGAACAAAGTTAAGCAGCAAGGGATTTCTTCAGTCTCCTGGATAAGAAAAAATATGGGGAAGAAAATGAATCTTGGAAACCAATTCTTGCATCAAGAACCAGTAAAATCGCACTTTTTAGACAAAAATACTCATTCTAAATTGCTGTGCATAGTTTAAATCTTAATTTTCTAAGAACATACCACTGGGAAAATAAACTCTTATCACGTTTATTATAACTGGTGGTATTTGACAAAGTTTAATGCAAGAAAAAATTATGTATTTCACTTTGCACTCCTAATTCATACTTTATTTTTTAAACATTTTAATTAATACCCTTTAATCTATCCCAGTGTTACCCTCCAAAATCAGAAACTTGGTTTTGCATTTGGGACAACAATACCTCATTAAGAAAAAGATCCTTGTATTCCAATTTCTTTAAACTTCTGGCTGGTATTAGTTGTACTATCATTTGTTTAACCGTCAAAAAGAGAGTTGTTCAGACAACGTTATGGGAAAGACTATGCCGTACTGTATTGTCCATTTTCTACTACACTTTTTTGATACAGTTAAGCTGCACTTAAGAAGAAGTACAAGCACTGGAAGTCTGGTAGTCAGTACCATGGGGTATTGGAACTGGTAGAATTGATATTGATGTGGAGAAGAATGAAAATATTTAAAATAAGCATCTGTTCCAGAAATATTTTACAGTGCATAACCTTTTTTTTCATTAAAACCTAAGCTTCCCACCTACACTACATGAATGTTCTTCTGCCAACTAACTGTATCTGATTATTTGGATTAATTTGGGGATTTAATACCAACTAACTTTATGCTGAGTTTATCCACTATTCATAAATCAAGTCCCATCTTAAGTTAATTTCAAGGCTGATTATTTTTGGAACATCCTGTGGTATAAATTATTCATTACATAGATGTATTATACCTGTTTGCCAGAAAATAACAGAGGCTGTGCCAACTCATTTTTTTTAATATGATACCTGGGGAGCAAACATTAAAACACAGTTGGCAATAATTCAACCAACTGATAAGAATTGCCATACACTGCAATTTCACTTTTTTTTTTTGACCATCTTGATAGTGGAATTCATTTCTGTGCCATGGTTTGGCATTACTGAAGTTCTTAAAACAAGGCATAAGTGGTGTAAGGACTTGTGTTAAATCTTCACATGGCCTTACAGATTTGGGTGATTTTCTCTTGCTCAATTTTAAGGAAATCATTCCACTGCCAATGTTTGATGGCTCCTCACAAACCTAGTAAGACAACAATGACTTCAAAATAACCACATTTTTTCCAGTTGCTATATAAAACCCATCTTTTGTTCCATGTCACACAAGAAACCAAAATCTTAATCTGATTTATGTAGCATAATTCAGCTCCACTCGATCAACTTTAAAATATATGAATACACACAAAAATGTTTAACTCTATTGTTCTTGATGACCACATAATAAAATAGATCATAATATCCACACCTAGTAAAAGTGAAGACAGATTCCACCTTTACAAATGCAGTCAGTGAATTACACTATGCAATTTGTAACTCTGTAAACCACCTTGAAATACTCCTAAGTTCTGGCTGAAAAATGTTGCATCAAAATTGAACTTTTTTCCATTATATTATGCTCTTCTTGTATCAGTAAGCAGATTTATTAGCAGTATTCTTTTATCATTTTTCAGCTGAGAAGCTGTTTGCCATAGTGGCAGTACCTTTGCTTGTATGTTGTGTCCTCAAAAGAAGGTTCTCTGATGCAACAGTCTCTCTGATGTAAGTTGACTAAATTAGGGTCACAGTTTCTTTACAGTTGCAGTCATCCTTTGTCAGAATATACAACCGAAACAAGTCTGAATTAATACAAAAGACCTTTAAGGATTTTTTGGTTTATTTTTTGAAAGATGTATTTTAAATGTAACTATTTAAAATCATACTGTATTGAATGATAAAATATATCACATATGAAATATATTTAAGAAGTGATTAAGCATGCATATATACTACCACCCTGTCCCAACCTCATATATTATATTCAAATAGGGTTTTCTTGTATATACAAAATGTTAAAGATATTGGCTACATTGAAAATGTTTTCTTCTGAACGTTTAGGAAATGGCCAGATAAAGTCTGTCTGTGCAACACTGATTCAATCATCTTCCATGTGTACTCAGGCAAGGAGAATCCCACCTAAACTATAACTCTCACTAATCTAAACTACCTGTCTCGGCTCCCTTCTACAGTCAGTGGACAGGAAAAGGCAGCTCCAGAGTACAACTCATCCAAATCTACGGAAAACGTCTAAAATAAGGGAGCAGCATCGACATTTTGCAAAATGGAAGCCAAGACACAGGGAGAGTAAGAATTAAAATTTCTATTAAATTAGTTATTCAATTTGCAATAGTCCAAACCACATCATTATGGAGACTCAGTACTTTCAAAACACAGCTTACACTATCACCCGCTGCAGCTCAGAGAATTAAGCATTTTCGCATGTTGGGCCAACGGATCCAAGCTGGGCAACAGCAAACAAGGAGAAAAAATTACTAAACATTTGAAAATTTTAATTTGTCTAGCACTCACAGGAGCTCTGGGGTGAGACAAAGGTAAAATTCAATTTTCTGGTCACAACTCAACTACTTCATACATGAGGCCAAGCTTCCTTTTTTTTATGTTCCTGAAATCACCGCTTCAGTTTTTGTGCCTTGCAAAACCTGAAGACAGTACCTTCTCCTAATACCCAACCTAAATTAATCCCTTTCAGTGACCCCCAACAGCTAAATCAGAGAAGGAATGGGTCCTACAGAAAAAAAATAGTAATATAGCATGAAATGATTAAAGGCTGCAAATTCACCCACATCCACAAAAGGACTTAAAGCACTGCATGCCACCTTAATTTTCACATTTCCTAAATTTTTAAAGCATGACATCAGGATTTTTTGGTTTAACACACTTGTGTGAAACTACAAGTGTGAGGAAATGCTCCCTGAGTTTGTAAAAAAGGCATAATGAAAAAGATCAAATTCCATAAACCATAATGAGATTGTCACCTGCACAACTCATGAGTAGATCAGAACCTTGATACACTCCTCATAGGCCTTCTTAACCACAAACTTGATTTTTTACTAGAATAAAATTCCATGGACTACAGGAATTAAGTTGAATTACTCATGTTTTTCTTTTTATCTGACCAAATAAAGAGGTTTGAAATAAATTTACATTTTAAAATTTTTTAATTTAAAATATTATTTCAAATATTATATTCAACATTTTAATATTACAGTGTCCAATTACATTTGCTTATTCACTATGTGAAAGCAAGATACACCCAAAGAAATGCTTCTGCTTGGCTAATAAGCAAAATCATCCATGACTGCTTTCCAACACAAAAGGCATACAAAAATATATTACCTGCCAGAGTTGGTGTGTCATGTATTTGTAGTTCCAGAAAGTATTTCCTGAGGGGTTTAGATGAGAATTCTATGCATATATACTGACAATCTATTTCCACTGGAAAAATGCAATACGGTAAAAAGATGAAATAAAGGCAAACTAAACAGAAGTCTAGAGACAAGGCAGCTGATCTTGCAGCACTCAAATAATGACCTGACATGTACACTCTGCAGTGTTTTGCAAAATAGATTGTACACAAGGATGAGCAGATAGAAACCTAACTAGCACGGTCATTGCAACCACCATGATATATGTTTAAACTCTTTGCTCCTTGGTCCTTTGCAAAATTTTAAAATTGGAGGAGACACTTTAAACAGTACTTTTTAAATGGAAGGCAATAGAAAGGAATCCACATCTAATGAGATCTCATAAGGAGACCCTTATTGCACATAATGAACAAATGGCAGGTCACACTTATTCCTACTGAATATTACCACATTATAATATCGAATAATTTGGTTTATATTTTATTTATTTTATTTTTAGTAAATTAAAACAAGGTTCTATATTCATTCTGAATACCACTACTTCAAACTATCATGAAATTTATGATTTAGAGTGCTGTTGGCAATCCTGAAAGCGCACAGTAATCCTTTTGCAGGGTAGATGGATATTGTTATAGAAGTGGACAGCTTATAGGTTTACTTCAGTTTCATGTGATGTAACAAAATCTACAATGTTTTTGAGATGAGAGAGCTTGTCAGACCTTAGTAGAGAGCATCACCCATTCCATAAAAGTGACAGCAAGTATTACCAGCAGAGAAGCTGTTGCCCTCATGCCCTACAGCAAAGTCACTGTCTGTCTATTATTTGACAGGCAGAGTAATATGGGAATATGTTATGCTGGTGGAAAAACTAACACAGTTGCTGGAGAGTCCTGCAACTAGTGTGAGCAAAATAGAAGTAGCATGTCCATCATTTATGATAGATAACAATTTAAAGCATATGTTTATTGCCGCTAAATTATATCCCTTGTACTGCTGACACCTGCATGTACTTACCAAAATCTGGTAATAAAATCACATTATTCGTTGTCAGCAGTATGCAACTTTTCCTGAACATCTAAAATTCAACTTCATAATTAGAAACAAAACCAAACTGAACCATCATACACTACACAGTATAATCTCTCTCGTCACTGAAATAGTGTAATTTACCTACCAGTTGTTCTCAAGGCCCAACACTGCTACAGAAGACATTGTTGGGGAATTTTAAAATGTATACTATAACAGTGATTTAAATTGGATCAAAACAGATGAACAAAGTTGAAGGAATGAAAGCTAAACAATCGTCTCCATGTCCAAAGCTGGAAATTCAATCCCATTTTGCTGCTATAATCCATACAAGAAACTTCACTGTGACACACCAAAAATTGGATTTAGTGAGTGACTGAGAGATTGAAATTGCTGGTAGCTCAGGCTTGCAATTCATCCACAGGTCAGGCAGAGTGCAGCAAACAATGCGACCTTCTCTACAGTTTTCCTCTTGTGACACTTACACATTTGAGACACTACCCCCTCTAGTGAGGGGTACAAAAAGCCTTATCATATCAGCTCCTCCTGGCTGTGAAGAGCTGCAAAATCTTATAATACACAGTCCTAAAGCCATACAGAATATTGAATTTGAAAATTATTAAGTACATTAACAAATCCTCAATCCTTTTAAAAATACATTCACATTGAGGCTGCAAGGAGTTTAACTCAACACCATATTGTTTGAATTCGTTATGCAGTATAGAATAAAACAAAAAAAAAGCTATAAAAAAACACTTTTTAAAACAGAGAGCAATATAGCTTTTTCAGAGAAACTTCTCTACATGGCTCTGTGTAAAAGCTATGGGAAGGTAACTAAACAAAACCACAAGGAGTCCCCATAAGACAATTTTTCAGTATCTTTCATATTCATTACATATTCACTCAAATACAATTCAAATTGCCTGTGCTTCAAAGTGCAAAAGACTTTATTTAAATTTACTCATTAAAAATCTTTATGAATGAAAATGAAAATTTGACACAATAACAAGCATTTTTTAATTTGAAATAATCACTAAGATAACAGAAAATATATCATCATTCTAACAATAAACTTTGCTTACTCTTCAGAACATTGTATTTTTCAACACACACCTTAAAACTAATAAACGTCTTGCACTAAATGAAGTCAATCATACCTAATTTACATGATAAAGTATTTTTAAAATTTTATCTGGTACACAGTGTGCTAATCTCCTGGAAAACACATTTAGAAATTACAAACCCTGGGTTTTTTGTTTACTCAGAAGCAGCCAAGAAAACAGAAGATTTTAACTAATGTTATCAAGAACCTCTTTTAGTTTAAGCAGGTGACAGAAATTCAATAACAATTTTAATTCACTCTTGGAACATCTGTTCCACGTAAGTGGTATTCAAGAAAGACTGTTTGATGTCCAAACTGTAGTGGACAGCTAATATCCAATGTCTGTCTTCATATCTCCTTGCAAAGAACAATTTGATTAACCCCCCGAGGTGAAAGTGAATACCATATTTTTCCAGTTGGGAAGGGACACTAGCAAGCCAAAAAATTCTGTCTCTGAACATTTTGTATCTTCCATTCTTAAAAGTAACATCCTGAAAAAGTTTAAGTATCCAAGTATGCTAACAGGTAACTTATGACAACATCTCTGCGTAGCTGTGGCCCTGTGTATCCAAATACTGAGTCACTTCCTTACTAGCTAAAAAATTCTGCAAAATACAAAGAAAGTGGCAGAATAGCCTGTAAAATTTCAAAGACTTTTAGAATGCTCCGTTATTTTAACACTGAGGTATCAGATGCATTTATAAATCAAATTTTGAAAATCAATTGCAAAATGTCTCTTCAGAGGTTATGGTGATGATAGAAAAGAATGGCAATACTAAAGAAGCTTCTGTGCAGACAAAGAAAGAATAAAAATTTTTATTTTTTGAAAAGTCGGTACTACAGAAGCACGCTATTACTGTCAATATTATTAAAGAGAGTTAATCCACATCAAAAATTCAGTTCTAGTCTTACAATGTTATATTTGATCAAGGCATAACAATCAATATGAAGTATTAACAACCTTCATATGATTTTCCAGTGAAAAGAACAGGTTTAGTAATTCAAATCACCTCCTTTTATTTAGAAAAACATGCGCTTTCTATCTCTGTCCTTAGAGGTTTACATTCTATACTACTCCTGAAATACTTTCACTTGTGACTAATGTTATCAATCTTGATAGAGTACCCATACTCACTCCTTTCTCACAGAGAACATAATATGAAAAGAAAGCATTTAACTGGGATAAGAAAATTCTCTTTATTGATTAAGAGTATTTCCATTTTGCATACAGTCTGTTTTTTACCTGTTTTACAGAGAATCTGAAATCATTATTTTATGACCTTCTACTGTTTTTCAGAGCAGACCTATGTATAGCATTTCAACAAAAACTTCAGACGTTAAGTAAGATTACTAAAACTAGAATACTTCAACTATTTCACAGGATGAGTTAACTTACTTTGGAGGATGTAGAGTCACATTCCTGACAAATCCATCCATAGCCAGTCTGTTTAGGAGACTTTTTCAAGGGAGGGTCTAAACAGCCAAAATGATAGCAAAGCCTGCATTCATCACATCTGCAACAGAAAAACAAAATATGTATTTATATATAAATGGTACTTCTATACTATTTTAGATTGAGTTTCCCTGCAATTCTCAGCACAAGATTTCCTGATCCATTATCATGACACAGAAAATCCATTTTCTGTAAGGGATATTTTCAAACACAATCACTTGAAAGTAGGTTCTGCCTAATTTGGAATATTCTGATGCAGACACTCATATATCACCTTTGTCATCATCTTACATAAATAACATTATTTCAAAGACTTGAAAATTAAAGAAAAAAATGTGTAACAGCTCAATTTTTTAGATACGTCAATGTCGTTCATTGCTATTTATTTTCAGAAATTTGTGATTTTTTTTGACAGTGACAATATTAATTTTTAATAGTTTTAAGACACTATTTTACACATCTACTTTTTCAAGAAAAACTCTGTGAAATGTTTGCTCACATATTCAACAACTGAAGTATAATTTGCAGCTATGAATTATATTTTTTACACTAGGACTATGTGGTTGATAAATAAATGCACAAAATATTTTCTGATTTGCTTTCAATTTTCTGGAAAATGACATTCATTTAAAAGGATTTCACTGTTACCTTTCACTTCTAAAACTGCCCTATGCACACACAACAATTTTATGTTCTTTTTTAACAAATCTTTCATTAGTGTTTTGTACTATGTATGGTCCACATAAAAAGTTCAAAACATACAGCATAGCTATTGTTCACCTATTCTTAACGTACCAGCACTGAAGAAATGCTACAGTATAACAAGTGCTTCACGAAATGATTTTTAAATCAGTACAATAATATGCTTAAAATGAGATATTTTTAAAAGCAAATAATAGAGATTTTCATATATCCTACTGAACTTCAGTTTATTTTCAAATTTACTTTGCAATATCATCTTCATTAAATGCACTTAAACTCTGAATTAAAGTCAATATAAATGATCAAAAAATAGGAAAGAGAGTAAATGTTTAAAAATCAAATTTTCTAAGAAATCCCCTACACTTTCTTCCTCTGCTTCCCTGGCCACTCACTTTCTCCTCTACAAGACATGCAAACACAAAAATCGCCAAAAATTGCAATAACAGCACGCCATAGTCATCATCAGATAAAAGACAGAGGGATATAATTTATCAACAGAACACACAGTGCATCAGAGAAAGAGGATTCAACTAAGAGAACATATTGCTGTATTAACAGAAGAAAATGTTTATGTGACTTTTCTCCAAGGATTAGTCTCCAAACAAAAAGTAACTATTTTCTGATTATGATTGTTTAATGTAAGTAAATACTTTTCTCCTCGCTGTCAAGGCTGTGCTTGCTAGGGAAGCCTTCTGGGTTTAGCAGTTATATGTAAGACATGAGCACGGGTAAGTGTACGGCATGTACTGTCTTCCGCTACGTAGAAAGTAAAAGCATCCACCGTGTGGTACACTGGACTGATATGGTTTTGGTATTTTTAAATATGAGATATACCATGTTAAAATCTATATCCTTAGGATTGTTTAGTAATAACTCAATCTAATTCGAGGACAAAGAAAACACTTAAGAAAGGAAACCATTCTCAGTTTTTAAAGACTGAAGAGTTCTAATCCAGAAATATATTACTTACAATCAGGAATATATGCAGTTTTATTTCTTGTGAAAGGCATATTAAAATAATAAAAAGGTTGAGAGTGGGAGAGAAGATAGGTTACACTCCTATATCCCAACAGCGTATGTGACCTTCAGCAAAAGATTAAGCCTCCTTTGAGCCTCATTGTTCTCATCTGTAAAGGAATATATTTTTACTAACCTATTTCTATATCTAGAATCTTATTCACATAAGTGCTTGCATTTGAGCAGTGCTTATCAGAACTCCCTTCTTGTAAACTGTTTTGGATCCTCTAAGTAACACAAAATAAAGCACCACGCTATTTCTGATTGAGTGTATTTCAGAGCTTAATCCTAAAATCTACATCTGACTTTAAACAATATTAATTTAGACTTTTTCTGAAGTGACTGTCTATAGACACAAGTGTTTACGTGTTCAAAAGAAAATGCTTCACCTTTAAAATTACACTTTGCCATCTCTTCTTACATGATTTCCATTTCGTATCTAGGATGTGGTATTTCCCGACCGCACCTTCAGCCACATTTCAGAAGTACGCTGAGGGAGTTAGCAAGGCTAGGTTGAAACAACCAGAACAAATAATCTACAGATCTAGAGGCACCATTCTAAAGTTGAATGTTTTTTATGTTTATTGTCATTAATTTTTATCACTTCAAAGCTGTTTAGTTTGGCAGAATAAAAATTGCATTTTCCTAGAATGAGTTAAAAATATCTATATGAAAGTTTTCAGATACTAATAACTTCTATCTGAATCTGCACAGCTGAGAAAATGCAAATAACAAAAGCATATTTTGATATATCACAACAAAAAGCTGCATGGTGATAAAAATGAAACTATACCAAATATTTTTAAACATTTCCTTTATATTACTTTTTATTGGAATACAAATTCTGTACTGTGCAACACAAATTCACTGATTCTGAAGTTCCCAGAGCATGATGCTGGGAAAATGGATGAATACACACTGTACCTCAGTTAAAGATGATCGCCTAGCTGTCTGGCAACTCTATTATATGCTAGGACTGGCTTGGGACAAAATGTGAAGCTTACACACATCATAGTACAGAAAATAAAATTGGCATTCTTAATTCCCAATTCTGAAAGAAAACCTTATACCTGGGTTAAAATGGCACCAGTAAAATGAGATTAAGCCCTCAAGTGTATACTATTACTTGTGCTCTTTTGTCTAGCAACATAAAATGACAGAAAAGCCACTGTCAGATTCAGAAAATAAGAAAGTGACACAAAATAAGGAGTACTTTCAACTTAATTAGAGATTGAAACTGTTGGGTCACAAAAGGTGTCATGCTGACAGACTCGCAGCCTTTCAGTAAATGCACTCACAGATCAATCATAACATGGACATTTAGAGAGCAAAGGAGCCACGTGGCACTGTCACTTACAAATATCATCCACTTCCATCCTGAAGACGGCTTAATAGTACAAGTTAAACTACTGGGCTGCGGGGAGCAGGGGGGAAGAAACCACTTCCTCCATTTTAAAGGTTCAGTTAAAATTTTTACCCTTGTGGATTCAAGGTCACATCTTCAAAACAGTCCTTAAACTAGCAAATATTTTATGTTGCTATTATTTGTGATAACTCTTTTTGTGGTTAAGTACATGATTTACAAATGCAATTAAGTGCACAGCCATCTTTAGTGGTCTGGCTAGTAGTTGTAGTGAAAACTTTGTGAAAATAAAAAGAGAGTTCCACACAAAGACAAGCTAACCTAACCTCCTAAATTACCTCTAACTGTCAGGTAATTGCTTACTATCAATGTTTTAACAAGTCTGAAATTACTTTATGCATCAAAATTAGAAATCACTGTGTTCCTCAGTTCAGTAATTAATGGGGATAGATATATGCCCACTATATACCGAGAAAATGGGGTGTGAAGAAGAAAGGTGAATTCTCAAGGAGTTAGGTTAATAAACTAAAAAATAGTAAAAGAAAACATTTTTCATTTGTAAAAGCATAGAATGCAGGTCAGCTACATCTTCACAGCAAGAAAGCTTGATTAGGCATTTCCATACCTGAAGTATGCCTGCTTTGTTCTTTAATAAAGTGATCTCCATCTGCTTGTGCCCTTGGACTGTTTGTATTAGTTTTTTAGCAGTACAGCTGGCTGTGCTCAAGCCCTACATAACTCTGCATTTTCCTGTTCATAATTAACTAATTATGCTCTAATCAATAGTGTAGATACTGATTTTACAATGTAAATGAGATAAATGAGATAATGGCTGGGGTCAATCTCATTTTATTTACAAAGCCCAGCACACACATCCAATTTCATTACATTGCATCTACCTGCACAGGAGGGAGTCTTATCAGTTGGCCTGCAGAAGTCTTCCTGCAAGCACTGGGGAAAAAGACCTGTGCTTTTACAGAGTGAATGCAAAACCTGCCCATCACTGGCACATTTGTCAGTCACTCATTAATATCATCAAAAACCACAGAGAGCTGATTCAGCCAGAGTGAAGAAATCTATTTCGCATTCACAAGACAGCATCACCCATCTATAGCTGTAAAAGTAATTACCTACATGTCCCTGAAACACAACATTAATAAGATAATCTTTAAATACAACTTTCCAAATATGCTTCAGAGACTACAGAAAATCTCTCATTTATGTACACATCATTGCACATTGTCTGCCCTGTCATGCCAAAAGCTACCATGTTGAACAAAATACAAAATTGCAAAATATATACTATTCCCTATTCATCACTACAGCTTAGAAAGATTTACTTTAATGGAAAAAAGATAGAAAACTTTGATACATATTGACAAACCATCATCAGCATTAAAATTAGAGAACTTGTCATATAAACCTTACTCTAGCAAAGTTAGAATTAATTAGAACAAAATTAGAAAGTAATCTAATCCAGAATATTTAAGCTCTTGGAGAACTGCTGTGGGATGGGTATGCATTCATTCACCCATTAAGCTCGGGGGATGCAACACAATGGCTCTTCCAGCACCCATATGGACTTCAGTGTTGACATGCACCTTTCCTTGTTGGCTTGTTTTGGACTCCATTTCTGACTGAAGGCTCTTACCACCCGAGATGTTTCTGCTCAGGCACTGATGTCTCTCCCCTCTAATCCCTCACTGTCCAAGTGCTGGGCCCCTCTGAAACGGCAAACAACTGGAGACATGCACAGAGGTTCACTTTAAATTGCAGCACATTCTCGGGTTCTGATGACCAACTTAAAACCAGTTATGACAGTTTAAGGCACTGTCATCATTTTGTTTCTTGTTTGTGGCTGCATGACAGATCCAATGGAAAGGACCATGTAAGCACTTTCAGAAAGACAGAGTAAGCTGATGTAGCTCAAGTGAATTCAAATCATAGAACCAAGACGACTGACTTTTTGGACCGAAGCAGATGAGGAGTGCTCCTGTGATACCTTAATTGCAACCAGATCACGGAAGTGATACATTCTGGGTGATAGGAATGAATACTATGGGATGGGTTATACCAGCAACTCTTACATGCAATGTCAAAGGCAGCACTTTCCTGTGCCCTTATTTAAAGAATAAAATTAATTAAAGATCTTATGGTGAAGTAACTGTGTAATTGTATATTTAGTACACTGTAATAAAGCTGTCAAAAATGTACATTTATTCTACTTACTGAGGAAGAAGCCCAAAACAATAGTAGTTTTTCATTATGCAATACATGAAAACATTCTTCTTTTTAGCTTTCTCTTCTGACATCTCTTGCAGCAAAGCAAAGATAAGTGAAGCTATGTGTTCGTACCTTACCCTGCCATTCTACATCAAAGCTCTTCAATTCAGCCCCATGGAGTCCAACAGAAAATGCTTTCATTTTGCTGTGATATGCCATAGGCCAAGCACAAACCAGAAGTGACGTAGTGCTGTATTTAGACTTTAATTTAAAATACAAGGTCTAGATCCTTAGCAACTCTTCTGTTTTTAGGCAGAATGTTGTCCAAAGAGAAAAGCATATTAAGTATAAAACGGATAAAATTGTTTTTCCTCTTCCTGATTTCTACACTTTTTCCCTTACCTGTAAGTGGCATAACAACTAAATCCAATGGTCAAGTCATCTTGCAGTTTCTGTTCTAAAGAACAGCTTTAAGAAACTATTAGCACCATGTTAATTTAAAATTATTCTCACATAGGCCAGCCAAGCTCTACGTGACTTCACCATGAGAAGCGTGACAGACTCCAGTACCAAAATTCTTATGTAACTGCACGTGCATACAATATTGAATATAAACCAGGATATAGCCCAATTATATAGTCTCTTCAAACACAGGTACTGGTTATCCTGAAAGGCTCTGTATCTCCAAAGATGCTTAAAATTCAACTGCATAAAACTCTAAGGAAGTTGATCTAATTTCAAAGTTAGATCTAACTTTGTAGTCAGTCCTGCTTTGAGCAGGTAGCTGGAACAGATGTCCTCCTGAGGCTCCTTTCAACCTATATCTTTATGGATTCTAGTATTTTCATCATTTTGATTTAAGTAAATGAAATACCCTTTCTGGTAAGGATAACGCTTATGGTATTACACAAAGTAACTAAAAGCCACATTCAAATTTCTATTACGCTCGGTACAATGCAACCATACAAAAGGGAGTCCCTGACTTCCATAGTTCGTAATGTTAGATGAGACAGTTGACTATTACTCTCTTTTGTTATACTTTGAAGAGAGAGGGGCATGGCTATCGCTGAAAGGTGAGAGAATATACCAGATGCAGGATGACTATTACATTCTGGTTTTTATGTCTACCTACTACGGATGACAGTGTACGTGCAAGACAGACATAGAGTCTGACAGAGCAGGATGAGTTTACTGATCCTCAGCTAACAGTAGTTTCACGATAAAGTACCCGTACAGTTTTGGGTGTGGAAAACCATATAATCTGTAACTTACTCAAATTTCTGTCCAAATTCAAGGGCATTAATAAAATGACTATTTTTTCTCTTTAGTGTACAATAATCCTGTGGAAAAGCCTTCGTTTCCTCAAAGGATCTACGCTACACTTTTCAGCACCTGCTACATGAAGTAAGTTTTTTTAAAAATCCTGTATTTATCACTAGTTATAGTACATAACAGCATGAATTTCTATGGCTTTGACCTCTAGGAAGTTCTACTTTATAGCAAAAAAGATAAATAAAACATGGTACCTATAAATTCAAAAGGAAAAAAACCCAAACATTTTATGTAGTTTCTACTCCCTATACCCCCAGACGCTTATCATCACGTAACCTAAACATCGAATACTTCATTTTAACAGAAGTGAGAAATAGTCTCAATCAATTATACCACAAATGAGCAAATGAAAATAAGCATTAATCTGGCAGACATTTGTGTAGCTAAATTTATTACGCTAAACCCAAAACTGGCACCTCTCCTACTTGATTTAATTTATGCTTTTTAATACTAAAACAAACAAACAAACCACCCCCCCAAATCCAAAAACCTAACACTGATTATTTATAGGTAAGGAAGAATCAGGAATGTCACATAACGATAGCCAATTCCATGTGATTCAGATTTTTTCTGAATGGTCCACAAGTCATCTGTTTCATGAAACTTAGTTTGCATGTACACAATGAATTATAAGAATGCTATAAAGAAACTTCATTTACTATACCTGTATGTGAACAGCTTCCTTTCAGCAAGAAGTGTTCACTTCTCTCTCTCTCTCTCATAGTACTTCAAAACTATAAAACACGGGGCTTTGATACATTACATTACAAAATTCATTAACAGCCCACATATACAAGGGAAATATATTGATGTAAACACTATTGTCGAATGTCTTTGCTTTTGTTACCATACAGCTACTGTATAGAACTTATATTTACAGTAAAGTTTAAATTAAGTATTTCTGTGAAGACAATGCCTCCAAGACATATATTACGATAAGGCTACACAAATTACAGCCCCCCCAAAAAAAGTCCAAAATATTTTCTTCCTTGGGAAAATCAGGAAATTCTGAAAGAACGAGGATAACTGCCTTGACAAACTGAAGAGTATAAAATTTAAGAAAACTATTAGCAAATGCTGCATTAGTCTTTCTGAAGTACGTTCCAGTCGTAATACATGATTGAATCTATAGTGCCATTCTCAGGTATTCAGACTAATAACTACACTGAAAGGTGTATTGTTTGTGAACCACTAGAGAAGCCCATTATAGTTTTGAAAATTACCATCAAACTTCTTTCAAAAGGTGAAATATCAAGTGTTAACATCTAGCTTTCCAGAAAGAGAGAGGTAAGTGACATAATTATTTGTACGAGTAAGAGCCGGGGAGGGAGAGACTGAAAATTAAACTAATATCCAATGTCAAAAGAAAGTGCCAAGGAAGGAACAAAATCCTACAAGGAAGTTGTACCGGGGAACAAACATACAAAATACAGCAGTAAAACTCAGGATATCAAGCATGCCCAGGGGAGTATCAACAATACTCAAATAGTTTTTAACACACATTACTCTCTCCTTAAAATCCTCCACTAGCAGAGATTACTCAACTTCCCAAACAAACTTCTCTAGTGCAATTATTCTTATTGTTAGAAAAAAACACCTTCTATTGCCTAACCCAAATAATCTTGCTACAATTTAACTTTTGTCTGACCAGATTTGAACAACTTCTTTTTTCCTTTCTTAGCAGCAACTTCTCTCTTCATCATCTTTGTATTAATTTAGGCTGTTTGAAGACAGATTCACTAGTCTTCTCTAAATTAAGGAAATACAACTATCTTAAGCTTTTTTATTAACTTATGTCTCCTGTAGTCTTCTTATCATTCAATTCAGTTTGCTTTGGACTTTCTCTACATATTTCTTGCCAAAGTGGACAGAATATGCTAGCTGAGGCTGTTCTGAGGGTGAGTTACCAGTCTTCTGAATATTCAGGAGGAGTACTTTCATGTGTTAAATGTAACACCCCTCTTTGTACATCTCGGGTATGATCAGTTTGATTCACGATCGGTTTGTGATCCAGAATCCCCCAATCCTTTCTTTTTTGAAGATGTATCTTCTACCTACCTACTCTTTGTACCACAATCATGCACTGAACAGTGATTTGCCTTTTCCTTTACTGCACTGCATGCTTTTTCTGGATGTTTTCTTAAAATTTCACTTTTGATTCTAACACTGTAGTCCTCATATCACAGTGGCATCACCCACAAGTGTAACCAAACACTTCATTCCAGCATCTAATACACTAAAGCAAAAACTAACGAAAATATAATACTGAATCAAGGAGAGTCCTGAGTGGAACCTAGCAAGTGGCATTCCATTTGACAGTGAGTGCATGGTAACTAGTCTACTTTTCTAATCAGCTACATATTTTATTGCAGCTTAATTAACAGAATATTTTCCTAGCTTATTTAGCAGAACGTCATACAAATAAGTATTTTAAGTCTTACTAAAGCCAAGATATGCTACAGTTATCATTCCCTCCTACTCACAATACCTAAACCATGTTAGTTTAATAACAGATCATAAATCACAGTAAACATTACTTACTCCCATCCCCCACCCCCAAACTCAGCATGACATATGGGGAAACACCTTCCCTCCATCCCTCCCC
>NW_009630391.1:0-16994 GCF_000690535.1 Cariama cristata
CAGCTTCGCTTCTGCCGAGCCCAGCCGCCCCCGGGAGGGCACCTGCCTGAGCTCCCTGCCTTCCTCCCCGAGCCCCTGGAGGTGCCAGGCTGCCTCACACAGATGCAAGAGCTGCAGAAGCTTCAGTTCCTAAAGGTCCCATCAACTCGGACCGGGGCACAGCAGCCCCTGGATGCTCTGGTCCCATTAACCGAGCCTTTGAACTCCGAAGGCGCTCCACTGAGTACTGCCAAAGAACTGCTTTCCAACTCAAAATCCAGTGCCAGGACCGATGCTACTCTGCCCTCCTCCATCCCTAGGCCCTAATCTATCCATCTCCATCCCTCCTAGCCAGCCGTCACAGGGGCTTGAGACAGGAGGGGGAGCTCTCACTACACCAGTCTGAAGAAGAGGGTGCAGCGTTAAGAGCAGAGCTTGCACAAATCAGGCAAAAGCACATCCAAAGAGACAACAGAGATTCAAGGTGACACAAGAAATGCCATGTCTCACAGTGATGGATTAAAGGCTGCATAGAGATACCAAGGAATGATTTCTCTGATCCTTGCTGCAGACAAACCAGGATCCCAGATGTGCTTCAACAGAGCTGAACTCTCCCCCCAGGAATAAATGAAAACCCACAACGTAGGTAGTCTGAATCATTTTTTTCCCCGCAATGCTACACACCTGGCTTAAGGTAAACTACTACAAAAACAAACAAAAAAGTTACAAAATACTTTCTTTCCCCAGGTTAGCCCTGTTATTTGAACCTCTGTTCCATTTCTTCTAAAAATCACTGATATGGAACCCAGTATTTTATTTAGCAAAAGTACAGATTTGTATCTGAAAGTCAACTCAATAGTTTACCAAAGGACAGGGAAAAACAGCAAATCAAGTTGCTAAAGCTGCTAAATTTTAAAAATTATTTTTCTCCCTCTTAAAATTATTTCAATCGCCATATATTTTAGCTCTGTCATTACTGGCTAACATTTTCTGCAAGTCAGTCCATTCCTTAAAAACACAAAGTCATCAAAAGAAGTGAGATTTCTCTGACTGCTTCAGCAATAGCACTTCAGAGGCTGATCAGTCCATAGCCAGGATAGCGACAAAGCAGTACCTAGATTTTTATCTTGTTTGAAGTCTACACTAATTTTAATACGACCGCTCTTAAAAAAAATAAAATCATTAACTGAGTAGCTTTTTGATAAATCCAGATTATCTTCAGTAAGGGATAACACTGCTAGATACGGCTACACTTTCCTACTTAAACCTATCTTGAAAGAGCGTTGTTTTATTTTTGTGGAGAGATCTAACAAGATTAGAAGAAGAGAGAACAGATTTTGCCAAATTAAAAAAAAAAAGCTAGGCTATGGCTTTAAAAAGTGTGCCTCACCTGAAAATTCTTCATACCAGACAACTTAAACAACTCTTGCAAATCAAGAGGACTATGTATTTTGCAAGGCTCATTACAGTTTTTAGCATTGGACACGACAATTAAAAAACATAGCCAAGCAAGTTTAGAAGGTTTTAAAGAAATCACCTATTTAAACCACTCTCATTACATCAATAATCCTTTACCAATGTTTGTCTGCAGATCCTGTTTTAAGGATTGCCCTAATTGTCAAGATTAGGGTGGAGAATTGAAGGAGTTTTACTCAATACAGTAAGAACATCAAAATTATGCTCTCACTACTGAACAAGAAGTTTTTAAAGATTGTTCACCACCTTGGGAAATGTTATTTTTATTTATCGTTAATGGGATTTTTCAAGCTATAGCTCATCTGTGGGAGGAGTTGCAGAACATCTTGGAGCAGCTTTCAGCTTTTAATATTATGTAAGCTGAATCCATTTTGCTTGCTGCCGTGCTATTTAAGCATAACTGCTCCTCTCTTGCTCCCTTCGTTGCTCACGTATCTTCACATGACAAAACAACGCTATGAGAGCTACCAAGGGACTCTTTTGTTTGCCCCAAATTGAAGACACGTGCAAGTCTTTTTGACATGAAGTCAAAAAGCAGCCCTCCTAACACATCTTTTCTGTCCATCTTTAAAGTATACAGGGTTTTTCCTCTGATCTCCCTTTCCTCAGAAACATATAACTGTACCCAAACAGTACAATTCTTCTTGTACTAGGAGCTGTACCAGCTTGCACTAGCTATGATGGTCAAGGCTATAAGTGAGGTAGTATTTGTAAGAACAGGTAATATATTTTGTTAGATCTTGTTAAATAGTTTAACACATGAATACTCTCCACAAACATTGCACAAGTTTTCTTTGGGGAGGATGTCAGTTCGATTGACATTACATTGGTTTTACATGGAATTAAATATAATGCCCGCCATTCAGATTTTTTTTTTTTAAGAGCTGTATTTTACTACAAATGTTTCACCAGAATATTAGTTTTATCTTGCTCCATACTAAATGCAACTATGGCACAGATGAGAGCCACATTAACTTGCACCAACACTGTCAAATCTAGGTTTGACTTTCAAACAATTTACTATACTCTTAATAAATCAAATCTGTTTTATAACACAGCTTGGCCTTTGCAACTTAACTAGAAATGGAAATACCTGAATTATCTAAATTCAAGAGTGGATTCTTCCTTACTGCTGCATCCTCCTTGAGTTTATTCAAACTCATTCGAACTCTAGAACTAGAGAGATCGTTTCCCAAGCAAACCAGCTATGCTTTATGAGAAGCAACTTTCTAGAAAGTACATTAAAGAGGGAATTTTTTATTTTTTTTTTTTGAGACAAACCAAACCATGCGAAGATAACCCAAAATCTGGTAATTCCAAATTCTTTTTCAGCTTCATCATATTCTCAGATACATCCACAGAACCCTGTACGCCTCAATATTTTCCTGTCTGCAAAGTAGCAATACTAATGTTAGCCTCCTTCCTAAGGGTAACACTTAAGAGCATGTCGGAATCCTTTAATCGAAGACAATGAGGAGGCGAAATGAAAATGCAGTACCTCTGCTGTTCTCATGGTATAGCAGCCTATAACTGATGTACAATACCTCACCAATCAAAACAATGATTTTGATAGTAGTCCTGCAGAGATCAGGTACGGTTTGGGTGAAACAGCACCATGCTTTCAAAAGACCTATGATCTCTATGCTTAATCCATACCACTTTCTAGAGCAGACCCACAAACGGTTCCTTAGACTCATACCTGAGATCTACGGGGTACGTAACCAAAAAAAAAAACAAAAAAAAAAACAAAAAAAAAAATCACAAAGTGCCACTAAATACCCATTCTGTAGTCATCCACATTTTATCTTTGAAAAAGCTGTGGGTATGGACTTTGATGAAGCAACAGGTTTCAGCAACGAATTGATGAATATGCTGCAGCAGAGTACACTTCTAACATGGAGCAACATCATCGTCAGCATGCTGCTGTAATATTTTTGAACACAGAACACTGTCCTTTTACATTTCAGAAATCACAGCTAGAAATTATCATTATGTGGAGTATAGCCCTTCTAAACCATTGCTAACTTTTTGTAAAAAGGAGAAATTTTGTCCAAATTGAAGATTTTCTATTTGATATTTACTGACTACAAGAAATATCAGGCAATTACAGTCTCTAAAGACTACAAACCATCTTCTAATTACGAAAGTATGTGGAATCCTGTAAATAAGGCTAGAATCAGCTTGGTCTGAAAAAAAAAAAAAGGAGGCTTTAGATATCATTTCAAACTATTTAGTTACTGAAATGGAATTTTCTGTGCCTGCCAAAATGAATCCTATTCAGTGTGATGCAACAGGTGTTGGAATTCCAGCAGCAGCCTGCAACCCACATCTGGTAATAGTTAGGAGTTTAAAGGAAGTTCTCTAAGAACTGCTTATGTATAAAATCTATTCATCAGTCAAATCTATGGGCCATATTCACGCACCCGCTTGCACTGTGCATAGTTCAGATTTTTATTTTTATTTCATTTACAAAAACCATAATTCTGCTCCTCATGAAATTTTAGGGATCACAGGCACTTGTCCAGGTTGAAAGTGTGCGGGGGATTGGTATGGCTATACTGGTGGGTCAGAAAGGTGAGGGAAAGGACTGCAGTTTATAGAAGAAGGTGTGAACACATCTATATTGCTTCCGACAAGATCTACTTTACATCCTGACCACTTGTACATTCTCATCATTACTCTGCAGAAGAAAGAATTTCCCCCCCGGCATGTCCCATCCACCTAGTAAATAAACTATGTGCAATGTTAAAATTATCAGGCAGGTATTTGTCAAACAAAAAATAGAGTTAAGACTAAACTTGAAATAATACTAATTCTTGAATACTGCTACTCTAAGCTGTGCCTCCTTTTACTTCCCCCTCCAATTGCAAAAATTCAAATCACAAGAATCAAGTGGTAGGAACACACCATTAATAATTAGCCTTGTTAACTACCTCAGTATGAGTGTTATCACTAACTTGTCACACAGACGACCAGACCTAAAGGCACAGGACGTAATACTCGCTTATTTAAAGATTTTGAGAACACACGCATAAATTGTGCACATAAGAAAAGATGCTGCAATAAAAACAAGGTCATTAATTATTTAGTTTTGCATTAAGTCCTGTACACACTAGATTTCAGTAGAAGGTGGGTAAAAAGTAAAACACAACAGACAAGTCATCAGCTTTAGGGAAGCCAGAATCAGTTTTTTGCCCTTCCCAGTGGAAAAACATTCGCGTCAGTCACTACATACAGCCAGAGAAGAATAAGGTTTTAGTTAATTTTTACAGCGTTATATTCATGGTAAAAGAAGCCACACCCATTTCTTTAACCCCCAGTTTTGTTCTCCCTTTGTTTCTAGAGCAGCCTCCTTTCTGTTAGCCAAACATAGATATCTAAAGGAGAAACTGATAACTGCAAGTGTCCTATTGGCTTTGCCACACTACTGCAAGCTTACCAGCAATGAGGATAATGTCCTTTAACAGAAACTGCACCAGTCCAGATCCTGCCTCCCAGGAATACAAGCATCCCTAGAACGAAATTACAAGGAAAGGATAATTAAAGAGCACACATAAAATAAGAACATAATCTGAGTAGCATATAACAGAATAGTGATATTGAGAATATAATTATTAAATAGTTCTGCCAAAAATGCTTATTAATCTTCTATAGAACAGGAAAGGCTGATCTTTCACAGTAGTATAACATTTTAATTCCTGACAAAATGACTGAAATCATACTAAGAAATGGTTCATACGGGCAGATGCTGATTTAGAACAGGAATAGAGCACTGTGCTTAATCAGAAGTGGCTGTAATTAAGACTTTTAGTTAAGAAATCACTTCCCAGTTTTCTTCTCAGCCTCTACATGACTGATGCAATGGAAGTTTGTGCAGAGTCTAGTGTTTGGTGGAAGTTTTATATATAAATAAGGGATCTAGAGAGGTTGTGAACTCTCCACACTTAAGAAATACTAAAAATTCAGTTGGATACCTTTCTAACTAGGAATGGGTAGAGGAGTCTTTTATCATACAGTTCCTATTAATTTGGGAAATTTGATTTTGTTCAGTTAGGTGAAGACAAATTTCTCAAGACAAAGAAGGTAGCAAGAAAGGGTTAAGGGCTCTCAACATCTTTGGGTACTGCCTATACAGATTCTATACTTACCCTGTCCGTAATATGCTGAAGTTGTTTAAGTGTACTAACATTGCTCTATAGTCAAGCTCATAAGCTCCATCCTGGTTTAGGTGGAGATCAGTGCTGCAGTCCTATAGTTACTTGTTTACCATTTCACTTGCTGAAATACTGTCTAAAAAGTTCTGAAGAACTACATAACAAAGCCTGACTGCTGAAAGGAAGAAGTGCCACAGACAAAGTATCTTTTTGGGTAGTAGTCCTGAAAAGTCTACTGTTCAATCAGCTGTTTCACTTCCCACCCCCCCATATGCAGTAGATATTAAAACAAGGAATTAAGTTTTGATATCCTACAGGCCATCGCCAAACACACATTATCTAAACAAACAAAAAAATAGTTCTGTCTTAAGAGGCCAATTGTTTGCTTCCCTAACATAGGAAATTTAAGGTCTTGAAATAGCAGGAAACTCGTAAGTCTTGCGTATACATTATCACAGAAATATTTTAAAAGAAACTGATCAGAGGCATTTGAGACTACTCTGTAAATCTTGTCCTCCGTCCTTATGCTTGCTTTACAGACCACACAAATGCAACAGAAGAAACAACCTAAAATCATTTCTGTGAGTTGAACAGGAATGCTCACATAATCACTGGAAATGCTCTTAATTGGTGTGGCTCAGTGGTGCATTTCAGAGCTGTTAGATCTTCTGCCGCTGTGGAACTCTTTTCATGTCCTGGCAATCACAGTCCAGCCAGCAGTTTGTTTATCATATTCAGTATGAGTTTCCGGATCTCCAACAAAGCGGTATTTACTCCGAGGCAGGGAAGACTGCAGTAATCCAATAAGTTCTCATTAGCGTAAAATGCAGAAACATCTGCTGGGGTCATGAGCTGCTTACTGGCTGTTGATGAGCAAGGAATCAGCTCCATTTGAAGCCAGCGTGAACAAAGAATTGTAGGGATGGGGGGTGGTGGGGAAGAGACAAACGGGCCTCAATTATCTCCCGGGCTGCAGCTCCACTACAGCGCACCGCACCGTAGGCAAGAGGGATGCTCCCTTACCTTGACCCCCGGTGACCCTCTCGGACAGAGCACAGGAATTACAGCAAAAAAAATGTTTTGACTCAGCCCTCCTGAGCTGGTGGTCAAAACGGTCAGGCAACATCAGTGTAACTGAAGAGAACGTGGTCAGAGCTTCCTAATACCAGAATCCAGGCAGGGCAATCTGGGCAGTGCAAACCTAGTTCAAAAATCTTTGCCAATTGCTTTTTAGACAGCTAAGAGAATTTTGCAGGGGATGAATACTTACATTTCTGTGCTCTCCCCTTTCCAGCCAGGCTCTCAGACCTAGCTGGCTCATTTCACAGTTGCTTTCAGTTTTTGGAACAGAAAAAAAGTCCCCCCCACCCCGCCCCACAAAAAAAAAAGCACCTTAGGACACATGAATGTTAACAATTGCTTAATAAAGAACTTCTGGCCTAAAAGATTAATACATAGGTAATAAGTACTGTGCAAGTTCATATAGAACAAAACTAAATCAACACTGATACAAGTTACGGAAGGGAGAACATTATTAATTCTAGGTAAAAAAAAAAAAAAAGACATTGATAACCTGAATAAAAAGAGCCCTTAAGTTGTTTAGGATTCCAACCAATTCAGAGCATGTGACATTGTCAGAAAATAAGTGGAAAATACAAAATAAGTGGTGTCAGATCTGTTTAGCTCCTGCTCCAGTGATTCTGCAGTTCTTTGTTGTTGTTTGTACAGTGTTAAATATGGCATCTAATTCTGTGGCTACTTCAAGGTGGAGGCGCCTAAAATGCTTCTGTAAAGAGCCAGAACAGAACCACTTAGAAAAAATACTCAGGAAAATCAAGATGAAAAAGTCTCAGTTCGAAATAGTTTAAAACCCTTTCCTGGAGAGGCTGAGCTGCTTTATCTAACACTTGTTCTACCACATGTACAAAGAAGTACACAAGTGTTCAATTTAAGGAAAAGAACGGCCAGAATGCTCAAATCAGTGCCTGTGATTCTTCTGAAACAATGAGTGCACATCCCCAAGCACTTTATTGTTTTGTACACGCAGTTGGCCTTTAGCTCCAGGACTCCCACGCTGCCTTAAGCTTGTTGCATAGATAGCGACTGCCACCTGCAGCAGTAAGGATGAAGTGCTTCCCCAAAAGATTCAGGGCTCTTGACTCTCATCACAGCAAGCAGAACCTCTCTCCACCATCCTTCTTCAGGGAAGAGAACTAATAGCATGGCACTTCACCTCACAGTGAAAATTCATATTGCTGTCTGTTGCTTCAGTAATATTTGGGTATGTATATACACACAGTAGTTTCTCAATGGTAGAAAGTCACTTGACTGAAGAGGATGGGTTTACTTTAAAAGTGTTTCTTAAAAAAAAAAAAATTTTTTTTTTTTTTTTGACCAGCAATTAGGTCTAGCATCAAGAAACCCTAGGAAAGATGTTCAGTCTTGTGTCTGTGCAGAGACATAATTATCAAGACAGTATAAACTTGATTTTCACTTCATCCCTCCCCCCTCATATTTAAGACGACCCCTTAGCTTTCCAAGTCTCAGAATGACACACAGCAGGTTAAAGGCACAAGGACACACATCCTAGCAATTATCCAAACCTAGGAAACACAGTTGTTTCACCAGCAGTTTCATCATATAGGAGCCTTTCTACCGAGATCTCCAACCACCAAAACCAGACTACTAATTTGCAGCGAACCTAGCGACTGCTTAGCAAAGCTCCCCATCCAGCGGCCAACCTCGTAGGTACAGTTCATGTTCTGAGGCAGAGTGTGATCTCGCTGTGTGCAGCACCTACGTGCACTGAATGGTGGCACTCACAGGTGAGCTATGAGGTGCAGAACATCTTTGAGGAAGAAGAAATAAGAGATGAATATCTTAAATAACACATTGCCCTCCCACTGGCTCATGGTTAAATTGCTGCAAAAAAAAAAAAATGACACTGATGCAAGTGTCATATACAAGATACATTCATATACAAGGAGGGTCTTAATAGTTTGTTATATATTGACTTCTCATCCAGTGCACTGCAAATCTTACTGATCCAGTTACTATAGCTTCATTTACTCTTAACTTTTATTAAAAGGAGACAAGAATCTAGTGAGACCCTTAGTAATACCAGGAAGAAAGCCTGAATAGCACTTCAAGGAGTGCAAGGAGAGTACTTGTCTTGGTTTAACCCCAGCCAGCAACTAAGTACCATGCAGGCTCCCACTCACTCATCCCCGCCCCGGCGGGATGGGGAGGAGAATCAAAAAAAAGGTAAAACCCATGGATTGAGATAAGAACAGTTTAATAATTCAAATAAAGTTAATAATAATAAAAAGGGAGATAACAGAGAGAGAAGAATAAAACCCAAGGGAAAAAAACCCAAATGAACAAACAAGTGATGCACAATGCAATTGCTCACCACCTGCTGACTGATGATGACTGGTCCCTCCCAGCCAACTCTCCCCAGTTTACATACTGGACATGATGTTCTATGGTATGGAATATCCCTTTGGCTCGTTCGGGTCAGCTGTCCTGGCTGTGCTCCCTTCCAGATTCCTGTGCACCTCCTTGTTGGCAGAGCACAGGAAACTAGAAAGTCCTTGACTTGTTGTTAAGTAGTGCTTACTCTAACTAAAACATCAGTGTGTTATTAACATTATTCTCACATTAAATCCAAAAGCACAGCACTGTACCAGCTATTAGGAAGGAAATTAATTCTATCCCAGTTGAAACCAGGACAATACTCCAAGTATTTTCTCAGCAGGCCAAAAAGCTTTATAGACACGTCTTAAGCCAGAAACATACCATTATGCAGACAATATAAAGCAAAGCTTTTGAAAAATCACAACAGAAAGAGGTTCCACAGGTTAAAAAAAATACAGGATACAGCACATCTTTCAGAGAGAAATGCATTCCATGTACAAAAAAGGAAAGTACGTTAAAAAAACATGCCACATGTGGCATGTATGTTCATAACAGAGCACGCTCACTCTCGGGCACTTACTCAGTAGTTAGGTTTGAGGTTTCTCTCCACAGTCACAATCTTCTGGCCTCAGCACTTTGGGTGCCAGTAGTTCATGGCTTGCCATTGGGACTGGTTAGTACCTGTAAGTCCATCACTGCATATATTGTGTAGTATTAACCCTATGTAAGCCCTGACGGAAACAAAAGCTTCTGTAGGAGATCAGTGAAGATATTCAAACATGGAGGCTATTGATACAGCAGTGGCAAACAGTCTTTATTATTAAAAATAATAAATAAATTCCTTAAAGAGAAGGTGTCAGGTTAATACAAAAGCATTTATGATTTTAATAATTTGTTTCCAGGACAATTAGACAACCAATTACCAGAACTCTTCACTTGTTACAAGTGACTAGGCTCTTCCCAAGCATCAGCCTCATTACTTGCTACCCACATAGCTTTTCCTCTCAGCAAATCCAAAAATAGTGGACAACTAAGGGTTCCTCCTCCCAAAGCTGTTCACCAAGTGACCAATGATCATGCTGTACATTCCTACAGATCCTCCTGATGAGATCAGCAAATGCACGGTACCACATACACAATTCCACATCTATATTCTGATCTGCTGCCCTCTAAGGAACACTACTTTGGAAAGAGATGCACATCAGTGCACTTGAAGCCAGGTGCAAGAAAGTAAAACAAGAAGTTTAAGAATACCTAGGTCATATTTGCGAAGAATAACATTTCTTATTATTTACCTTTCAGTATTGTCAAGGCAGAAAGTGCTGAAAAAGGTGTCACAGAAATTCATGTTAAAAAATAAAAATATGTCTCCTAACGGGACAGCATGCAGAACAAAACTCCATTTCTTATATTAGCAAGCATACATGTTGCTGTTTTCATATTCTAGTGTAACTGAGGTTTTGGACAAGTTATATGTTCATACAAGAAGTAAAAAGATGACAAGTCTGCTGGCATTAATTTAGTACCCACCCATTAGCAAAACAATGCACAAACTTAGTTGAAGTACCAGTGTTTCACAACATCTAGTCCATGATTCTCTTCACATATGCTTTGGTTATGCAGAGAAACTTCTTTACTAACTTCAAATGACAGGTTCTGCACTTGTATGAAGTTCCTAGAAAAAAAAAAATAAGCAAGTTAGATCAGTTATTCTGGAGAATAATAATTTCTGCTTAAGCCCAAAGACTATGCACCTGGACATTTGCACCATTCTCCTACCATGGAGCCACCAGAAGAAAAAATATAAAATGTGAATTTTCTTCCTAAGGGCTAGCATTTGGAGGAGAGGAGGGGCAGTTCGCACGAGGGGGAGATGCACGGCTTTATGGTCTATCAATCATCAAAGATTTTAGCTGTAATCTCTTTTAGGGAAATGAAGGTAGGAAAGGAAATTTATCATGCTTTATATCTCTTCCTCATTGCTTTCAGTGATACTTTGTATTTGTTGACACAATACTTGAGGGAAAAACGCCTTTTCTGTGCTCCTCGTACCTCCTAAAGGAGGATATATTTGCATGGTTATTATTTAAGACATAGTGCTTCCAGTTCACTTTTCTGCCTCCTGGAGTTCTCCACTCTCTTACATATCTGCACTTTACCAGGGCTGTTCCTGCTCACTGAAATTCTCAGCTAAAATGTCAGAGAATGGCACACTAAAGTAGTTCACTTGGAATACACACAACCCCCCCCCCAAACATCTTCACTTTGACTGTAGGTACAGTAGGGACAGAAATAAAGATGTCTGCTATGAACAGAATTAAACAGTGATACTATCCCCTCAATTAATCCTCCTCCAATACATGTTCTGGATATATTCTGGCGAGATCTATACATTTTCCTCTGAATATTAGGCCAACGAGTCTTTTCACTTGATTATTGCAAATACCTTTGAAGCTCTTTATCCAGTTTCTGAGACACTTCTTTAAGCTCTTTCAGTACACTAAATGCTTTTGCACTTTCTTCTGAGTAGCTTGGCATAATTTCTGTCAAAAGCTCCTGTGTGATAGTTAACTGCTTTTGCAGTTCATCTACAATATGAGAGGTTAAAGATATTACTTAAAAATGCATGCAGTGGCATCAGTTAATACAAGATTACCTACTACCTGGAGTAACCACAGAGACAGGTGAACTAGATGATGGAAACCTACTGTTTGTTCAGCTCTCACAAACACATCATGAGAAAACTGTGAAAGTCAAATTATTTTTAGCTACTGTGGCTGGCACCAGCAACAGGCTATTAAAATTGCTAATCAAGCTCTCATTTAGAGTACTTCAAAGATTTTTTACACGACAAATGCAGGAGAAGAAAAAGTGTTAAACATCCAAAATTCCCTGGCCAGTTACATATGTTGCCAGTGGCATGTACTCCCAACACCAAAACTATCCAGGCCTTTCCTTTAGTATTCACAAACCAAAAATATCTATCTACTCCTTTCAAGCCTTCCTACAAGAATTTCAAGTTCTTCAATAAACCTTTTCATTTGTTTTAAAGTATAAGTAAGATTATTGCAAATTGTTTAAGAACCTCACTTCTTGCAGACCAGCAGTTTAAAAGTTTAAATTTTTGTCCAGACTTCAATACAAAACACAAGTACTAATTTATTAAACAAACATTCTCCGATTCAAGACAACACACAATATATTTAGGCTCTAGTTCTACAAGAAACATGAGCAAGTCTACCCATATGACTTTATGCCTCAAACACAGAAACAAAAAAGATCACAGTATTTCTACAACTTACAACTTGCTTACACATTAGGAACAAGAAAGGGGGAAGAATGCCATGAATGCAGTTAAAAGATACAGAAAATCGCTAAAGAAATTGTATATGAAGACTGCCCTAGCTTAGAAAGTTAATTTTTTTCCTGCTGCAAGACAAAAAAACTTGTTCAAGTGCAGTTTAGTGGTTAAACAGAGACAAGAATATTTCATAGCAAAACATGTGACTAATGCTGCAGCCCAGTGTCCACACAAGCTCTAAGAGCACACAAAATTCCTCCAGTGGCCACAGACAGATCTAGCAATAACCATGTAAGAATTTTAGCATACCAAAAAACCCACTATTTCTGAAAGTAAATTTGATGAATAAGTTTTCATACCAAGGAATGTTAGCATATCTCCTTCTATGTGAATATTCTTTATGGGTAATTCGTGTCTAGCGGCATCCAGGGAAACTGCAAAGCTTTTATATTGCTCTTTAAACTGTTCACAAACAGGAACAAGGGGAGAAAGTACTTCCATCTGAAAAAGACACATGATGAACCAACACTTCTTCAAAAGCAGCCATTTTGTTATTACAGACCTGGCTCAATACAGAAAAATAATTTATAAAAAACCCCAACTACCACTCTGAAATGCTCGATGACAGAGGAATTCAAGAAGTTTGCAGTACGATACTCCTATCACAGTGTTTAATAGGTTTTCCTCTACCACCTCAAAATGCTTAGGTCAATACCAGTTTCCACATTACCATAGCTCAGAGGTATTAGCAACATAGCAGGCAGTGTGTTTTATATTTGATACTTTGACTGTAGTTAACAGAGTATTCTCCAAAAGACAAAAGTCTTGTTTAATTCTTGCAATGCGTATTTGTTAAAAGCAATGATAGGTTCAGTTTTGAAAAATAATTATTCAAAAATTAATTATTCATTAGAAACTTGCCTTCTTGCAACCAGGCCAGAACTGTTGCTGTCTAACATACAAAATTAAGACAGAGAACAGAAGACGTTCACTCTTCATCTAAGGGTTAGCACCTCAGCTCTAGCCATAACTGTAACTGCATAACTGCAGGATGTTCACGTGGTTTGAGACACTTGCATCTCCTGTGCATCAACAGTAAACTGCTCTGGCAATCGGTGCACTACTGCTGCGCCTGCCTAACAGCTCTAACTTCTCCTTCCTGCCTGCCCACAAGGGACAACAAAACAGTGGCAAAGGCATTTGCTTAGGTTACTAGAGAGCATTACATGCCACAACAGGAAGTAGATACTTATTTTGTATAAGATGCATAAAATTGTACCCCAGCAGGCCACAGAAGCAGAGAAATCTTCTCTGGATAAAGGACTACTTCATAAGTGAGCTTATTTAAATATAGGAGAGGCATACATTGTAATAAAGCCTACCTGTTTGTCTAAGGCATCATCAAGTTTCTGCTCCCTCTCTTTGAGTAGAATTTCACGCTTCAACTCACAGAGCTTCTCCTGTTGTCTCTTCTTTTCTTCACACAACATTAACAAGTTTTTTTCTGCTTTCTGCTCCAGCTCCGCAAGATTTTTTCCTGCCTATTACATAAAAAAAAATACTCACAACTAAAGTAATGCTACATCTAAGTAATTAACGTATTCTGAATAAACAAATGTAAGCCTCAGACCAGGTCAAAAGAGCTCCAATTAGTGAATCGGAGACCTCAGGGAATAAGTATAGTACATTATAGTTAAAGCTCCCCTCCACCTTCTTCCCCGACCCCCGCTAATATTTTTTGTAAAGGAAAAACGCACATACACAGCACTGAGCAAACAAAGAACAAAGTCACTGCTACAACCCTGAACTCCAAGCACTCGCTCATGGTTTTCCCAAAACTTCTGCATATCCCTACTTCATGAAGAATCAGCTTAATAAACTGGCACTGAATTCACTCTAAGAGAGTTTTCAAAGCAAGTCATACAGATTTACAACCACAAACATATAAAGTCACAAAAATCTAACTTTTACCGATCGGAAAGCATAGATATTGAGGACTTGTT
This sequence comes from Cariama cristata, assembly GCF_000690535.1. NCBI lineage: Eukaryota > Metazoa > Chordata > Aves > Cariamiformes > Cariamidae > Cariama > Cariama cristata. The sequence goes on from NW_009630391.1 coordinate 14,331, forward strand.
TAATTTCTTGTCAAGTCCTTCTATCTGAAACACCAAATACTTGACTGACTCTCACCTTTACTCTTAGATAAGTTAAAAGCAGTGTCTGAGATTCCAGTTCTTCCATCAGAGCAGCAGAAACATCTCCCTTCAGAAAAGAAAAGAATATACTAGATCAATTTTGGTATTTAAACAATTATTTTTTCAATGTTCAAATAAATTACTGAAAGTCCAGTTTGTGCCCAGAATCATCATCATCAACAGTCAGCTTGATGAAAAAAGTTTGGGTTTTTAAACAACACATGTTAATTAAATATACCTCTTCTGGTCCTTGTTCCACCACTTTTTATAACATTTTCAGGAGATTTTCGTAATACTGGTATAGAACTTGAAGTTTCAGTGCTATGTTGAATAAGATCCCTAAATAAAGCACTTCAAATTAGGTTGAATCAATGTTAGTTTTCCGAGAAAAAATGTCAGAAAATATTTAAAGATAACATGATATAATTGAAAAGTATGGATAGGAATATAAAAAGAATCCACTTGAGGAGACGCTACAATTGGAGTAGATTCTTTACCACAGGAAACAGAGGCAAAACTTCAGTCAGTGTTGGGACATATGACAAACAAACCAAACATCACTAGCATTAGAACAGACTCATCCTCTTATCCTCTGACTTCTGCCAGAGGCTTTAGATCATCCCAGGACTTCAAAGTTGTTATTGAGATTAAAGATAAACAGAAAAACCTTGATTTCACACATTTCAAAATAAACACGCATAACAAATGAAACAGTGAGACTCACCGCTTTTTTATTTTTTTGACCTATCCTTGGACCTTCTTTGCGAGCAGATTTTGAATCAGGAGTCTTTTTGCAGACAGTTTTATCTGTATCACAACAGAAAAGTTATTGCGCTCTTCTACCAAAGTATATAGGGCAGGTCAACATACCATCAGGTTCTTCAAAGGCAAAGATAATTCCAAAATTATTATATGTACCAGTAAAGAATATGTGTGTACCATTTCTGGCTCTGATGATACTCATGAGAAGATGTGGATCACATTAGCATTTAGCTTTAAGTGACAGTTAGGGATAGACATGATACAATTTTCAAAAGGGCTGATAATCTAACACCCATCTGTTATAGGAGCAAAGACTTTAGGGTACTTTTTTCTTTAATATTTGATCTTAAACAAAAAGAACAGAACACGCAAAAGATATTAAAAATCGACAGGTTAATTTAAACTCTGAAGGTATCAATACCTCTGCTTAAAGACACTTGAAATAACATTCACCTTATTTAACAAAAACCTTTTGTGAATATAGTAGAATACAACACTGACTTATCATCAGGTTACAACACATACGTTAAAAATAATAAACTAAGAAACCAAGTATGAGTGGAAGCTTACCATTAATAGCTGAAAGATCAAGGTCCGGTCGACTAATTTTATCTTCATCTAACAAAGTGGATTGCAAGTCATGTTTCTCAAAACTACTCTGATTTAATGAGCTAGAGATAACACCTGTAGAAAGAAGCTGTTATCAAACTAAAAGAAGTAGAAAAGATTCTGCACAAGTTCACAATTATGTAAGCTTTCGCTAATATGTGGCAATCTTATACAAACTTTTACACATTTACTTTATATACACCATTTGTATACTCCTTAACTTACTTAGAGATAATGTAATTCAGAATGTTATCCTCTTAAATATTTCACAGTTCAACAACACTCAGATGTGAAAAGGGAATAAAGTTATTTCCTCAGGATTTTCAAGTCAAGTTAAGGTCTTGCCAGAAAATTCTTTTTGCATTTCTTGCAAAAGAAATAAAAATGGACCGCTTTGCAGACAGGGATTTTCACTCATTTACACTGGGTTTATTAAAAAGATTAAATAAAAAAACCAGAACAATGGTGAGGGCATAGTAAAAGAGTAGTTCAAAGCCTTGTGCAGAAGGCAAGAGATATCTCTTGCTTATTTTAGACAACCCAATTTCTCAATTCCAGATCTAGATAAGAGTCTAATGCACTTGAGTTTACACCTCTTACTCCCAGATCAAGTTTCTTAATTCCCTTTGTACACAGATAATAACTAGCAGTGATGCAAGTAATACAAAATATCATCTCTCAACAACATTTTAGAGTTGTTACGAGTTCCATAGGTTAGAAATACAAATTCATAAAAAAATAGCTTTTACGTTCTGATAAAACCTACCAGCAGAAGTTTTAAGTTTCTGAGAAAGAACTGATTTTGGTTTAGATGTAGAAGATGGTTTAGCAGTAGACTCCGAAAAGGAATTTGCTGAAGTACCCTGACAAACAAGAAGACTGTTAAGACTGAACTTAAGCAGTAATTGTTATCAGCAATAGATCTTACCTCCAACTTGAATGCTGACAATAAAGAACTACAATCCCAGGGCATCTTGGTGCTTTGCAAGTCACCTGAGTACAGTCCCAAGTTCCCACCCCAGTCTGCATCTAGTCAGACATCACGACTCCCTCATAACCCCGGCTGAGTCATTTTTCGCTTAGGCCTTGCTGCCACACGCCCGAACTGCCCCTCGCACCATTTCTATCCTTTGCCGACCTCGGCAGCGAGACATCCAAGTACCTTTACGGCGTCTTTCTTATCATACTGCAGGTAGCGAGACTTCACGATTCTTCCTCCTGCAGAAGGAGCAA
>NW_009630392.1:0-21856 GCF_000690535.1 Cariama cristata
CCCGAACGCCACGTCCGCCCCCCTCCACCCCAGCGGAGCCGAGGGTGCTCTCCGGCGCGGCGCAGGGTGCCGAGCCCAGCATCCTTCCTGCCCGGCTGCCTGCCGGACGGCTGCCGGCACACGGGGAGCTGTCTGCAGAGCTGGCAGATCGATGCTGAACTCCACTTTTCCTTTTCCTTTGTCTACCTGTCCTTTTTTCTCAGTTTTAGCATTTGTGTCCATTTGTTGAGCCGTGTGTTGTTTTGTTCTCCTTTCGGATTTGCGCTTCATTACCACACCCTGTCACAACACAAGCCACGGGCAAGAGCGTGCGTCTACATGCTCAGATCACTTCTGCAGGTGGCAGATCAAGAAAAGATTTGACTCTGGATGTTCAAATATAGCCGTGAGATAGTTCCATAATTTTCTCCGTTACTGGACAACATAAAGTTCCGGGAAGACAGAAGCAAATATTAGCTCTGCATTTCTCATTACAATTCTCAGAGTATTTCAAGATCCTCAGCAGCCTCTGTCCACCCAAACGTAGCATCCCGCAGGAAAAAACGTTATTATTCAGGCTCCAGGGGCCAGGACCAAGCATATGGTCCTGCAGTTCATTCCTTCCTTCTGCTTCTCCAATAACTGCACTTTCAGAGTGAGGGAGCCACACTTAAAGCACACAAATGGGCCATAATTTCTGGCTCTGACTAGGACCTCCCCTGTTACTCCTGAAGATCACACCCCAGAATGGGGTCCACGCTCTCAGGAGCCGCACTCCCGCAAACACGCCATCCAACACAGCTCCTGAGAGTGAAAAAGAAGAGATTCCTCTTTCAAAGCTGGAGCATACCTGGACAGAAAGTAAATCCTGAAGATTTTCAAAAGGACTTTACGCCGCTGTGTTGGTTAGTTCAGAGAACTCCTTCATCACAACTCTCTCTGAAACACAGGGCAATCAGGTTTCAACTACGTGCAATTTTTCCAATTTTTTCCAATTTATTAGTAATTTTTTCGGGTTCATTAGTTATCCAAATTTCATCTGTCTATGCTTACCTCCAGATTCAGAATTATCTGCGCTGCATGTCATGAATACATATTCTAGTATACATTTGCCAGGTTATTGGTTTCTACCTAAGCCCAGAATAACTACATTTTATCCAGAAATGAATCTGAGAACAGACACTCGATTTAGTTCTAGCTAAAAGCAACGGGAAAGCATCAGCAAGGGCCTGGGAATTATCTGCTATTAGCGGCAAGCAGTTCTCTTCTAAGTCAGTGACCTACATAGTGTTGAATCTGGTCACATCACGTTATGCCTCATTATGGTCCTGATCTAAAGTCTGTTGAAGTCAATAGAAATATTCCTCTTGGTTTCAATGAGTATTAGATTGGACCCATGTGTGAAGCTGAAAATACAAGACAATCCATTTCTCTTGTGGACAGAAATCCAGCATAGGTAATTCTCTTCTTTATTCTGAGGAAACTGATCCACTGCCTCTCCTGTCGAGTCGATCCTGCCGTATACCGTTCATCCCACCGTTTTCTCCCGTAGAGGCATCAATTCTGCTCTCACAGCCACCAAAAGCACACTGGTCTGCAATCCCTAGGCTTGCCCCATGCCCACTTCGACGGGACTTTCCTGTATCCATCCAGCCTCCCATCCCTGAAGCCCCCCAGCCCGTGGCTGTTCCCTGGGTCTTGATCTCCAGGAACATCTCCTGTCTATACTTTAATTGGCGAAGGCGTTTGAGTCAACGGTTCACACGACTGATGCTGCAGGTTCATCCAGCCCGGGACGGCTTCCCCGGGGAGCTGGAGAGAGTTCCTCCATCCTTCTGGCTGGAATCATGGGAATCCACCAGTGGACAATCAGCCTCACAGCCAGGCAGAGGGGTTTTCTGAGTACAGTCAGGCTCCTCCAGTTCCTCCAGCGGGATGCTCCTAATGGACCAGGCACTGGAAAATCACACCACTCGATGTAGCAGCTCTGCGCGTAGGATGAGTGCCAGTTCTGGATAAAATCTGAATTGTCAGTGCACTGCGCAGGAACAGTGGGGTTTTGCCTACAGCAGAGGACAGGTGGGAGTACGGTGGTCGGCCACGGGTGTAGCTGTACAGCACAACTCAGGGCACGCAGGCAAAAGCCGCTCCTTGTGTCAGTACGGCTTTGCTCCGAGGGAAGTCTGGATGTCACCTGTGCCAGCAGCCTTCCCCGTGGGCAGGGGGACCGCACCGCAGAGCCGATGCGCTGGGGAGCAGCAGGGCCCATCCACACATACCGCAAGAGGCACGGAGAGGAGAATGGGAACTGCCGCTGGTCCAGGAGGCAGATGCTGTGACGGCTTTCCTTCTCCGAGACCTGAGGATTACGTGACATTCAAGCCCGGGGCTGTGTCCCGGCTAACGAAAGAGCTGCGCAGCAGCGGTGGCCAGCAGGCACGAGCAGAACGGCAACGCAACGGTGGCGTTGCAAACACATCGCTGTGTGCATTTCCACATCCGTGCCCAGAAACACGTGAAATCAGTTTTCCGTGAACATTTGCAGCCAGTGCAAATCGATCACGGGCTGTTTGCAAAGAATGAGCACAAAAGGGCACAAACGTGAGGGAAAGGCATTCATTTCATACAATGTTATACATGTTTATAGCAGGGTTCTGTCGGGGAGAGGTAGGCCAGGGTGCTCCTAGAGTACTGACTTTATGCCTTGGTTACTCGCCCATAACATACAGACACAGAAGGGACTCGACGCCGTTTGCGCAGCCGACCCTCAGCCTCAGGCTTCCCAGCTCCCGGCTGCGGGACTTCACCTGCCATCGAACGTTTCTCACACTCTACACGTGCCGGTATCACACACCCGTGCTGCAGAGAACACACCCGGGCACACACGGATGCTCCGCCGGGCATCGGGTCGTAAAATGAGGCACATAACAGCAGATGCCTTACTCCTGTCCCGCGATGCACACGGTCTGACACAGTCTTTAGCTATGCAAACCCTGCCTCACCCAGAGCATGCAACGGGCACTGTTTCTGAGCGAAGGACTGATATTTTATTTTCCTGTCACCGTCCAGCGGTTGCCTTCTCTCTCAGCATTGTATGAGCCCTTCCCCAAAGGCAAGTATTCATTCCCTGTGGCTCTCTCTATAGAAGGCACAGCCTACAGCAGATGTGGAAACTCGGAGGATGCTTGTCAAGAGCACAACATGTTTTGAGATGAGAAATAACTCCTGAGTCTCCATTTTATACAGGCAAACTGAGGGAAACATTGAAGATGGAAAAATAAAGGAAACATAGATTGGAAGCACCCAAAGTAAAGGGTTTGGCAGCGGTGAGCAAGCACTCCTATAGAGGCCATCAACACACCTTCCTACGTGAGGGGCAATGTACACTTTCCAACAGGCAAGCCCAAATTTTGCCCAGAAAATGCATCAGGAGGACTTTGGGCAGCAGGGGCCAGCCTTCAGGTGGGGACCGAGCTGTGCAGGAGGGTCCTGTCCCCCCACCCCACAACTCACCATGGCCAAGGGCTGCTCCCAGAGCACAAGCAAGGAGGAAGACTTAGAGAAGAGCCACAAAACAGGAGAAAAAGGAACGTCCTTGCCTAGAGAACAGCAATTCCTCCAGTAAAGTACCTGGAGCCCTCCTCAGGTGAGCAGCATAGGGACATCAACAAGTTTTTGTCCCCAAGTAAAATTAGTGATATTCAGCTGGCTGCTACTGGACCAAGTTTCTAATAAAACAGATAAGCAGTGGGTCAGCAGCTCCTGCTAGACTTCTCCCCACATCTTGTCTCTATGGGGAGGAGCATCTTTTCCTTATTTTTCTCTACAGAAATACATCAGGACTCCACACATCCACTGCTGACTTAGCTCCTAAAGCACCACTTCTGGGCTCAGCAGCCCTCTGGACAGAACAGATCTTGGTTTACTACAACAATCTATTGCAGGGGCAACTCTGATTTCCCAAGTCACATCATTAACGTTCTCAGTTAACTTTCTCATCGATTTCTTTGGCCTTACTAATTGACCCGGACAGCTCCTCCACTTTGGCTAAGTACCACGACAGCTTTCCATGACTCACCAAAGAGGTAAAACACGACTGCTTTGGTAAGGGGCGGAGTTCATACCGCATCCTTGTGAACCGGAGCTAATCAAACAGACCACACGCGTTCATGCTGAAAGTTACACTTTACATGCCACCAAAAAGCAGAAGCCAACCTCAAGCAGCCCTTAACCATGGCCCAGCCTTCCCAAGGCAAACGGCAACGCTCCAACCGATATGAAGGCAAACAACTGCAAACTCCAGTTGTTACTAAACTTAAAAACGCCTAGGCAAGGCGGTTCTGCTAAGCACTTTTTGTACATCATAATATCACATTTCTCAGTATCTATTTGACTTCCCAGAGTATGCAGGGAGTACCCTGTTAGTCAAATTAATAGCAGCATATCTGCAATCTTAATAACCTGGCTGCACAGCCGCTCTAGCCACAGCTGTTTACATGGACCCAGGGAGATGCTTGCTCCAACAACAACTGAATATCCCATATTTGACAATCAGGATAATACTTCAGCAACATCCTGATTCGTTTCTCCCATTCTTTCTATTACACCAGTAAAAGTTTATCTCTGAATAAACATTCACTCACTGCTGGACCTTGAGCTACAGTTCTGCACGACAGAGACTTGAGAACACAGAAACGGACAAACAATCCTTTTCCGTCACTGCTCTCTTGGTAATGACTTTTTTGGCATATAAAAGTTTCGCAGGGACTGATCTAACACCACACAACTTCCAAGTGACCAGCACTGAAAAGGCTTGCTGTAGGAGTGGGTGCCGTGCCTGCCCTCTCCAGCATCACCCGTGTTCAGACGGGATAACCACCATCTAGTGGTACGTGAAGGCCATTTCACTTTCCCTTTGGCTTTCCTAAGGAGTCTTTAAAAAAAATCAATTTGTCCTCAGCACCTTCCCCATCTTTTCCCAGCTGGAGTTCAGAACTGCAGAGTTTCTCAGCAAATACAAACCAGGGAAACCACAGAACCAGCAGAAGCTGGTGACAAGCAAAGGGCTCTATGAATGCAGCAACAAATGACAGACGTGAGCTTAAAGGCACGAGGAATTTCTACTCTACCGTATGACTTTCAGCATAAGGAAGTAGTTTTTCAAAAAAAAATTATACCAATACATATTCCTTAACTGGAGCCATGATGGTACTAGGCTACCATGAGATAATCTCCGGTGGCCCTCAAATGTATAGATTCCTCCAAGGGAAATCAGTGTTTGTCTGCAGTTTGAGAAGTCCATCCACCTTGCTAAAAAGCAGGTTGAATATTAAGAACACTGAAGATTAATGGCCAAATACATCATTAAGTAGCAAGCTAGACCGATATTGGTGCTGACAGCAATATATTCACTTCTACCTCCCTCTCAGCAGCTAAATTAAAGGCCACCCAAGAAGAGGAAGAACACAGAGAGACATAGCTCATCAGCTTTTGCATGTGCTTCTGTATTGCGCCTGCAAAAATGGAACTTTCCCAAAAAATTAGTGCCAAGTCCTTCTCAAACACACTGCTAATCTGTAGGTGCAACTAATTTACCTTCACATACTAATTGGGTGTTTCTCTCAGCAAATGGCCAATTACATGCCTAATAAGCCATTTCTGGATACAAAAATCTAATTTGTGTGCACAATCGTGCTAACTGTGAACCAGAATTAGGCATCGGGTTTTGCAAGTCTTCTCCTTGTTACTTGCATAGCCTGCTTTTGATCTACCAAGAGCATCAGAAGCTGTGGTGCTCTTTAAGGACCCATCTGATGTAACTGGTGCCGATCAGGTGTAATTTCATACCCAAACACTTGCTAATCTTTACACAACAACTGTTCTCCTTCATTTGTTAATACTCGGTCTTTTATGGTTAACGTGCACTTTGCTGAGATGAGCTTGGCTGAGAAGAGCTTGACACGACACCCATTTCCCTGTGTTTTTCTGCTGAGACTCTGAGAAGCGTTTGGTGATGTCTACCAAACGGACCTCTGCCAGCAGAAATCATATCAGGAAAACACTGAACATTTGCAACAGTACCTGCTCTGGTTTGATGGGCTCAGTTGTTGTGAAAATGTCAGAATAATGTTGCCTCTCGAAGACTCTATCCAACACTTCTAGTTGCTGCTGGGTAAAAAGGTCTCCTCGCATCTGTTTCCGAAGAAAATCTCTGCCCGGGAGAGAATGGCCATTTGGCACTGGAGATTCCTGAATACCTTTCAAAGAGGAGAGAGAAGACGGAGAATAAGTAGTCATCGCAATGATGAGACCTCCAGAGGACTGTCTCATTTTATCCCTTCAACAGATGTGGGTACCGGCATAGTGACACCGTGAAGACTCTTTGAGAGGAGGTTACAAGCAAGACACCTATTGCCAGAAGATGCACTGACCAGTCTTCCATTACAGCCAACCCTCAAGGCAATTTACCATCAATGATTTCACACATGATTTAAAGGCAGTACAAAGAATAACGGTCACATCTTTGCTCACATCACTTTTACTGCACCACCTGAGAACCTGTCTGGTTCACGGTCTGGATGCAGGAGGACAGGGCAGGAGAAGGACACCACCTGATGCTATAGTCGCAGTCAACCTGGGTCAGCTCCAGCAGATCCGCTTTGCCCAGTCACCGCCCATGCTCTTCACCCCCTTCCCGCGGTACCCGCAAGTCCTGCTCAGCTCCATCCCGCGCCCAGCTCTCCGCCATGGTGTTGCCCATGTCAGGAAGCAGGGACTCTCCGTCCAGCATCACCTGCCGCTGGCAGCAGCCAGCCACGCAACCTCCAAAACACGGACACTACCGGGACCGCCCTGAGACGCGACGTCCCTGGGGCTGAGTTACCACTCCAACGCCCTCAGCACAGCCTGATCCGCCGCACTGCCCTGGCACTGCAATTCCACTCTGTATTCCTTAAGCTTATTGGCATGATGAAAGCCTGGGCTCCAAGGCACGTTTTACTCTCCCTCCCCTTTGGCAGAGATTTTTAGCAGAAGTCATAAGTGACTGCCCATGGCTGAAAAGCCATGAGACAAGTTTGAAAAATGTTTAGATTGGCAGCTCGAGAAGACTCTTGGCATATAGGAGCTTGTTTCAATTTGCTTTTTGCAGATTCACAGTGGTTTTCTACTTTCCTTCACCCGTCAGTGCCAGAAATGTATCTTTTATGCACTGAAAGCTGAAGTCTGCAGTATTCCCAGGACTCCAGGAGGTGGAACTCCAAGAACAACAGTAAATATCAGATTTCTTCTCCAGATGGCAACACCACACTAGACAGAGGGAGGAAATGTTTTAAAAATAGAATCTCGCTGCCAAGATAGTTTTGAGGAGTAGAATTCAAATGCATCCTTATCAACAAGATTTTCACGAGTGTTGAGCAGCTTACTGTCCAAGTAGTCTGCAGAGGAATAACATCACTCAGACCTTCTCTGGTAGATTCTGCATCGAGTTTTTTGACGGCAAGTATAGAGGCAATCTGCGCAAAGACACCCTGCTGCTGTAGACACCAGTTTTGTCCGCAGACATGTGCTGGCCATCAGTAACACGGATGATGATGCCTGGTGGACACGATTTTTCACAAAGGACTATTGATTTGAGATCATCTTTCAGCACAGCTGGATTTTGCAGAAAATGCTGTGTATCCAGAAAACCAAGCTGCTCTAAGACAGATCTCTCAAACTGGGTGACTGACACACGGAAATACTTTTTCAACCTAGGTCACTCTCTGTAACAAACTGCTTACACCGAACAGGCACTTGATGTCAGCAATTAATGATGGAAACTTCCTTCTAAATTTTAGTTCAGCAATTTAGGGAACAACAGCTTCATATTTACCTGTTTAGACAGTCATGCAACTTCAACCAAGAGTAGACAATGTTGGCTTTTGTAAAGTGCAAGGATCAGTTTATTCCACACAGGGGAAAAAACCCTGAACCTGTCCTCTGAACAGAAAGTCTAAGCCTGTGTACAGAGCTGTGAAAAAATACAAAGGGATACAAGAAAGCAGTGTATCTTTAAGTATATTTTTTTTTTTACTATTCTAAATCAAACAATATCTAATAGACCTAGTGCTGGGTTTAGTCAACCATGGCTTATAAAATTAAAATTCTGGTTGCTAGCTGCATGGTAGCAAAAGGCCGGGGAGACCCTGTCTCTGGAGCACGGAAACACTGGCTTTAAATTTCAGGTTAAACTAATGTTATTCACAGTTTGGCATCAAAGTTAAAGCTTTACGCAGTTTTGGTCTAAAGGGGGTGATGAAAGGGAGGGAAATGATCCAAGACGTGGCATGACCTGGAAAATGTTCTCGGCGACGCCAGTGCAGTTTGTGCTTTGTTTATACACCCAGAGATCAGGTGTACAATGATACCCCATCGTATTTAAATATGGAGCAGCCGACCCGCGTTTCACCGGCAGCACTTCATTACGGAGCGCAGCTCCAGACTTTTTGGGGGTGAATACGTTGGAGAAGAGGAGCCAGACGAAGGTGAAGCCTGATGCTGCAGCCTCGGCCGGGGACAGGCACTGGGGTCGGGCAGCATCGCCCTGGGAGCTGGGCTCCCGCCCCGCATCCAGGAGCACGATGTCCAGAGGGGCAGCTCGGGACGGGCACAGAGGCACCACCAAGCACCCACGGCGCCGGCTGAGCCACGTCCAGCCCCGGCTGCCCTTCCTCCACGGGGCAGCAAGGTAGGGGACCACCCCGGGCACCTGCTGCCAAAGCACTCCAAGAAACAGGAGGAAGAGGAGGAGATCTCCCTCCACAAACAAACACCATAGCAGTGAAACCCAGGAGGGAGCCAGCGGATGAGGTGCTTGGCTGCACGGCGCTGGGCAATACAGTAGGGGATGAAATCACATGGAGATGGTGGTGGGGCTCTGGAGGGGTTTGGTCTCAGGGTCAGGATTTGGTATGGCACTGGAAGCGCTGCTACCTGCGCAGCCAGCCGGAGAGGGCTGCCTCCCCACACCATCCACACATCTCTGCTGCCGTTTCCCCACGCCGTCCTGAAGACCTGAGATGGGATCAGCCTCTGAGATGTGCTTCCCAGTGCAGCCAGGCTGTGCTGAGACGAAGGAGCAATGCACGCAGGGTTTGCTCCCGGGGAGGGACCCAGGCAGGAGTGGGGCAGGGCTAGGACCACCGCGATGGCTGTCACCACGCAGAGGATCCAGCACCTTTGTGACAGGAGTCTGGGAACCAACCAAACCTAGCTCACCCTCACTATCGCTCCCTCTCCGCATCCCGTGAACGAAGGGATAGCTTGTTCCTTGGCACTGTGTTTTCCAAACACCGACTAATTGCAGGTAAGTGCTGGATTTCACTGCACAAGTAAAGGACTTTCTACATACCGCACGACACCTGAAAGTTCGTGAAGGTCTTTGGGATGTGTTTGGCTGTTAGACGTTATATAAATGTGAGATAATTACCATTAGCATTATGCATTGTTTGAATACACTAGAATATCTTCGATAATTAAAATACTGTTGGCAGGTTTGAAACAGTTTGGGTTATAAATAGGCTCCAGGGAGTGGTAAAAACATTTTTCATATAATCCATGCATCCACCTAGGAGGGTTATGTTTTGTTGACAGTAGCACTACTTGTGTACCTACCTACCCTGCAAAACAATTAGTTCCCAGTCCAATGGCATCTTTCCAGAAATGCTAATAAAGCGCACAGATATAATACTCTCCTTAATGGAAAAGAAGACATTCTTCTCAGACAAATGTTTCACCCCTTATATCTAGCAGATTACACAGACGGGACAAGATGGTGCCGTTAGACCACAACTTTCTGAACTATCCTGGGGGCAACACACTTCCCTCCCGGCACGAGGCCAGAAGCACCATGCCTCCCGGGGATGTGTCAGCAGCCCCTGCACCCAGACCTGCCCCGACGCCCCGGGGAGAGCCCGTGCCTCCCGCTCCCTGCCCGCACCAAGCTCCAGCACATGCCGGACTCCCTCCGGCTGCCTCCCCACCGGTCCGATCCAAGTGTCTCCCAGGCATCCAGCTCCGGACACCGACTCGGCTCCTCTTAGGTGCCCACAGCTCGGCGCGTGGTCCAGCTGGAGGACTCGCCATGCCAGGTACATCCTCGCATGGGGCGCAGTCACACTGATGCCTCCCCGGCTCCGAATTCACCAGTGGGCAGTTGCTAGGCGTGGGAAAAAGCAATCGTTTCTCTGAACGGCATGGACACCTTCTTCCCTGTTTGCATCTCACCCAGAAAAGCGACCTGTGGTTTCACAACAAAAGCTGGCCATGCTCCCGAAGAAACTGGCCTGATTTGGACATAATGTTAATATTACACACTAGCGAAGATTTCCGATAGCCAAAGTCTGAGCAGAGTAGGAAGGGTGAGACACAGGACAGGTCCACCTCTGAAAAGAGGTACCAGGCACGGCCTTTGCTGCCAAGAGCCTACCTAAATGGTGCGGATACCATCCAGAAATACTACAACTTTGTTAACTAATAAGAAGTTATTTTCCGAGGACTTAAGCAAATGACAAGATCAGTTTAAAGAATTTGATAAATTGTGATCTCATTTTTTTTTAGCACACATTTAAATACTTGTCCATGACATGTCTTCTGAAACAGCAGGAGGATATTTGAAATTGCTAAATACAGCTAAACCAGATTAAACTAGTGTTTTCCTTATACGTTTCTAAGACTATGGGCCAAAATAAGGAGAGTAAAGACCCTAGACCCTATCTTCACAAAACACTAGAGCATGTTTAAAAGCCCTAAAGCTTACTATGAAAAGAAAAAAAAGGCAAAATATAAAAATACCAGTACAAAACACTAAAATAAAGAAAAAGATCAACTTCACCTTGTCTTTCCTTTATTCAGAGAGGGGCAACAGCACAATTTAATTACTGCGTTACGAAGCGTCACCGCGACATGGCCTGGGATAGACCCTGCCCTGCTCTGCGCGAGCGCAGCCCCACTCGAGGATCTCAGCCAGGTGACAGCAGCCGAGAAATGGGAGCCAACCGCAAATTCAGCTGGAATAATACTTCCAGTGCCGTTAATAATAATGACGTACCATCAAGTGCACACCTCCATGGTACATCTATCTGATGCAGTGCTCTTCTGAAGAAAAAACGAACCTTCTGGTTTTCAGGTTGTTTTTTTTTAAACAACGTGGTTTTACAGGGTTAATCAAGGAAGTAAATAGCTAGTACCACGAACAGCCCATATTCATAGAGGACATGGTATCTGTCTCCAATTTGTACTGTCCAACTTCATTACCTGGTATCATACCTAATTACTCCACCTTATAGGGAAATGCAGGCTAATTAGGAAGGATGTTATTCACCACATTTAAAACATTATGAAGCAAATGAAATATTACCAGGAGGCAAAAAGGTGATTTGTTTCCTTGTAGCATGCCTGTAAATTAGTCCAGAGAAGATAAAGACTTTGTTTAATTATCATTTGGAAGGCTTTGTTTAAAACGTAAACTGAATTTTCATGCCACCTTCTTGGGATTGTGAGCTTTTGGCAGCCAGCAGTCTCATGCTCTTCCCAGTAAAGCGTTAGTTTCAGGACTGCATACCCGGTGAGACATCTTTGCATTTACACTACTTGAGTTTTCTAAGCACTGTTACTTATTTTTTCAAAGGACAGTATCACTAAAAAGAAGCTTTATATTTTGAAGAGTATATAGCTGATCATCGCGCAAATATTTTCAAGAGAAATCACTATATTTCACATAGATGGGTATGGGTTTTGCTGTAGATCAAAGTGAGAAAGAGGGGGGAAAAAAGATAAATCATCAGAGATCCAAAAATACTTTTCATTTGGAGAAGATATCAGGCCATTTCGATGGCACTGATAGAGTCTCTGCTCTGTCTCCATTACCTACTGAAGGCAGCCGGAGTCAGGAGCTGACTACGCTAGATTATATTCCCTATAAGATGGTCACCAATATATATATATATGATCTTCAACCTCTATTGATTGACCAATTTCACAAGCAAAGACTGGTGAAATGAAGCTGAAATGAACATCATGCTTTAACTCATTGAACCCATCAGGCCTGAGTTAATCTCACTGCCCACTGTCTCTGATAGAATTCAATTGATCAATCATGTTTCGGTGATAGTACCATTTCAGTAGCTTATTGCTTCTTCATTTCAAGGCTTGACCTGTTAGATATACTTGGACCAGCTCTGCTCCTCCTGGAGACACAGAGACCAGCATCTGCCGACAGCAGTGCATTGTACTGCCTCCGGGCTTGGAAAAACTGGGGGGGGGGGTGTGAAAAATGAGGGGGGGGGGGGAGGTGGTTGTTGAACACTCCCACCATTGCATGCTGGTTTTACAGGCATTTTACTGATTTCGCAGTCGGGATTGGTGTGAGGACACGAGGAGCCCGAGTGGTCCAAGCCCCCTGCCCTCTGGTCAGCGCCCACCACCTCCCACCCGACACCATCCCCAACTTGGACAAGCAGGGAAAACACCGGGTTTGTGGCAGGTCCACACTCCAGCCCCGGCGTACAGCACAAGCTGCAAACCGGCCCGCGTGCACGCCGTCAGCATGTACACCCATCGGCGCGGGGATGGTCCCGGCTGGGTGCTGCCCAGCACATCTGCAGACCCCGCAGGAGCAGGGCTGGCTGGGGGGTCACCACGCCTGTGGTTAGCACTGGATGGCGGGGGCTCTTCAGCCACATCCCACCTCCCGTTTAAATGCATGGTGCACCCTGCTTGCACCCAGCCTGTCCTCCTTCCTGCCCTTTGCTCCTGCATGGTCCCCCGGCACTGCTGGCGCCCAAGGGCCATTCGGACTCGGCTGCCACCTTGGTCCCAGGTGCCCTCACCCCGGCCAGCAGCAAGATGGGGGGTCCCCAGCTCTCAGCAGGATGCCTTCACCCCATGCCCGGTCTTGTGAACCACGCTGCATCTCCCTGGCTCCCAGCGGCAAACCCTCACCACGCCGCGCCGCTCCCGGCGGTACCCGTCTGCTGTGCCAAGCACATCTGGCAGGCGGCTGCCCGGCGCATGTACACCCAGCGCGGCGTTTGCACCGGCTCTGGGAATTGGAAGAAGCAAGACATAAGCATCTCGGTTGTGTTGTTGGCCTGTCAGGGCTGCTCTTCCTAAAATGCTCAGCAGCACGGCGATTAGCACTTTTATCATCAACCAGCCACCTCTGGTCTTTTGCTGAGGAGTGATGAAGCTCCTCTCCACTGTGAGGACATTTGTCTCTGCTCTCTAGGACAGCTGGAGGTCCTCCCTGATGTACGACCTGGAGCCACGCCGTATACCCACAAGATGTACGAGCGGGAGTCGTGCCTGTAGACCCACGAGGTGCCACCCCACAGCGTTGTTGCACACCCAGGGTGCAACTCCATAGCTGCAAAGCTGCACCACCCGGCTGGTTATGGGCATCACCAGAAAAGCGGGTTTTATTTGACAGAACCGATTTCCCGAGAGATTACAGCTCATCTCCTCCTACAGTGATTTTAATCCCGCAGTAGCCACACAGAAATTTTATGATGTATCTCCTAGTTCGGGCTAGGAAAGCCCTGCAGTTGCCCTCACCTCACACTTCCCTCTAGAGTGGTCAGCAAAGGCGTGGTGGGACCTCGCACCTCCGCAGCCCTAACGCTCACGAACCTGACAGCCTATACATCTGAACAAACACTTGTGCAAATAGTGCCACTGAGTGGAGCTGGATCGCTTGTGCACCCGCAAGGGCTGTCGGCAGGATGGACTTCGCTGACGCCACAAGCTTTGCACACGCAGGACGCAGCCCCGTCACCGCTGCCCATCATACCGTTTGCAGGTAAGGGTGATGCTGCCTGCGGGCTGGAGGGCTTCCAGATGGGTCAGAGCATCCTAGGGCAGCCCTCGGCTTGCTCTGTGGTCCGGTGGCTCCAGCGAGGGCTGCAGAGGCGGAGGGGAGCCAGGCACCCAGGGGCTCTCCGAGTCATCCCCTCCAACGCTCCAGGGCAGTGGCAAAGCTCGCCGCCTGGACGTGCCCACCCCAGGGAGGGTCTCAGCACATGGGAGACAGAAATCTGCTGAGCAGCATGGGTTCTCGCCCTGACCAAAAAACCGCCAGCCTCCACCAAGGACACACGAGGAGCCATGGTCATGCCCACAGCCACCGGCCCCGCCACGGGGCAGAGCTCATCTGAGGACAGCAGCCCGGGGGAGTGATGGAGCTGCTCCGTGTTTTGTGACTGCTCATCCGACACAGTTCTATGTTTAAAAAGCAAGAAAAATTATGTCAGTGACACGTCCCCGCCTCGGTGGGGAATTCGGAAGTGCAGAGACGGAGGTTAAAAGGAAGAGGCTGAGCAGGGCGGCGTGGATGCCCCGAGCCCGGCTCACAGACAGCGGGCACATGCAATCCCCCCACGGCCCCCGGAGGACCTGGACAAGCCCCCCGGGGCAGCAGGACCCCTCTGCCAGCTGCAGCCTCATGTAGGAATGGGCTTATATTTCTGTAACTTCTATAATTTTTAAGGGGAGATATAACCACAGTAACTACATACATAAAATAAGGCAGGACAAGTTTATTAGCCAATGATTGCAAGAAACTGATTCTTTTCCTAATCCGTTTTTGTAAGCTGTGTTCAGCAGCAAGCTGTGGAGACGTGCACTTTATGTCATGTACTCCCAGCTCAAGGTGTGCTTTTAAATGGTTGTTAAAAGCTCATTGAAGCAGTTTTAACATAGTTTATACCTACCTCCCTACCATGCCATAACACATCTTGCATCATTTCTTTCAAAAAATCATTTCTAGGTATGCTCGGATAACACGGACTAAAGCAGGTTGAAGACGAAATTGTGCTCTGTGTAGCTTTGGAAATGCCAAACTGGCCTCTGGTTATGATGGACTGGGAGAGGATTTACAGCTCTGAAAAATACTGGGAGACCGAAACCTGACAGCCAAAGAAAAAGCGGTGGTAGGACATGCAAATGCAGCCCAACGGGGTCTGTGCGAAGAGGAGTGACTGCTCGGTACAGTAACTCTGGGGCATTTGTATTCCTGGTGGAGCGAAACGCAGCAGACACCAGAGCAGAAAACAGACCTGCGGGACCCAGCGGGAAGTTTGCACATCCCGAGCGGTTGGCGTTGCACGCCCTGCAACAGCTACCGCCTGCAAGGACACCACAGAGACGGACAAACCTCTGCCCTCCCCAGGAACTGACATTTGATGAGAAAAACACAGCCTATTCAACTGTCGTCAGTCAAAACTCATCTTTCCATGCAAGCTTAAAACAGCAAAGCGAAATTTCCACCGAACACAAATTCTTCGCAAAGCCCTGGGAAACCTACCCAGAGGAAATAAGAGTGGTGAAGAGCGCACCCACATCCCACCCACTTGACGAGCTGAACTTAGCAGCACCAAGAGCATTGCTGCATCCCAGCAGGCTGACCGCTGGCACACCCCGGCAAGCTCTCCCACAAGAGGAGAGCCTTCCACGGCACTGCCAAAGACTTTGGTAAAGCCCCTAAGAAACGCAGAGGGCTCCCAAGCAGCAACGCTACGCCTCCTAAAATGCAAATTCCTAGCAAAACATTCAAAAATACCACCAACCTGTGATGAGGCTGGATTTACATGTAGTAAAGGAGAGAGAAAGACTGCGGAGGATGTAGGTCGCTCCACCAGCAGCGTGGCTGCGAGCTGCAGAGGGATGCTGCGCATCATCCAACAAGTGGAAGGTGCCCATCCACACTCCTTATCCAATCATCCACAAACAGCACTCAGAGAAAGCTGTTAACACCTGCAGTCTTTTCTCGTGAATAAAGCAAATAAAGCCTCATTTTACAAAATCAAGAACTGTGGTCTCAAGCCTGCAAATGTGCTTGCTTACAACGAGGCAAAGAAACGTCTCAACTGAATTCAGCATAATGGCTTAGAGGCATAATGCAAAACATAGGAATAAAATGCCACTATATAATACAATATAATATGCACCTACAGGTTTTTACAAGTTACACAAACTGCAAGTTTAATGGTATTTTTATATATTTTACCCACACGCATTAGTCGGGAGAAATTAACTTTTAAAAATCCTCCACAGCTGTGTAATGTGGGTTTTTACGCCTCAAGAACTTCTGTTTACTTCTTACATCCAGGAACTGCATCTGTGCATCGATCTTCCTTCGGCTGTACTTTCTGTCTGCCTGAACACGGGTGCTCTCTCCCACACTGGCCACAAGCTGCAGGCGTCCCCAGACCTGGGTCCGCCATGCCATTTCGTGCTCAAACAGCACCCAGCACAGAGGTCAGGATGCAGGTGCTGCCAGGCACATTGCCGTTACTGCTGGCTGTGCGGCATCCATCTACTCGACTTGGCAACACCAGCAGACACGGCGTTTCCCACACTCGGTCCTCCTCCAAGCAGAGGTGTATGATGGAGAAGGTCCATCAAACCAGCTAAAGAAGGAGAGATGCTGAGGACCTGGTGGTTTCTGGATCCCACAGAAGCTGGCTGCTGCCATTAGCCAGAGATGGGAGTGCGGAGTGCGGGTGGTGAGACGATGCCCAATCTGCGCCTGTGAGCAGCTCCCTCAGGGCACCCGCCACCGCTGCACTCACGACACAGTCTGCTGCCTGCAGCGTGGTCCAGCAGCTCCCACAGCCAGCATGGTCTCCCACGGGTGCCCAGGGGGACAGCACCAACAGGAGCAACCTGCCCTGCGCAGGGAAGCTTCTGGTGTCCCCCAGTGCCAGCACCCTCCTCCAGAAGGGAGGGCACAATGCCGCTGCCAGTACCCCAGCTCTCACAGCTGCAATTTGGGAGATGCTGTCTGCCTGCACAGGAGATGCTGTGAACAAACAAGGGTGCGCAGAGCAAAATCGGGTGCACCAACACCCACGGGTGTCAGCCCTGGTGTGAACTGGTAAGTATGCACAGCCACGCTCCGCACTGCAGACGTGGGGTGGAGACAGCAACGTGCCGATTTCAGCAGCCCTCAGCACCCTCCTTTGCTCCTGCGACGCTGTATCAGGTGAAAGGGGACAGGTCTCAAATGGGGAACTCAGCCATTACCATTTCTGATCCCCACCTAATTTCACGCTGAGGAGGAGGAGGAGGAGGAGGAGGAGGAGGAGGAGGAGAGCGCACACGGGGAGCAGCCCGCAGCCTCAGGCAGGCGGGGGGAGACCCCTTCACGGCAGCGTTGGCACTTGCTGGCCTTTTGCAGGTTGCTGTGGCGTAAATCCTCAGCAGACTCAGGGACCTGCTGTCGCCCCGTTTGCTGAGCCCAGCTCCAGCCCGGGGCATCCCCGTCCAGCACAGCGTCACGGCTGGAGGCAGGTCAGGGGGAGAGGTGCTCACAGTGCATGCAAGGGCATGGAAAGTTGTCACGTTGGGTGGTTTAACCGCAAAAGCAGTTAAATGACACGTTTGTTTTTATTATCACTATTTTACCTTTCAAAATGCATTCATGCTTCTGCACTCTTGGTTTTCTTAAACTGCAGAACAGAAGACGACAAAAAGTGCGCACTTGAGGCGGTTGGTCTTCTGGTTCTCACCTTGGAAGGCAGCTAAGGAACATTTGTCGCTGCTCTGGTTGGTCTGGCTTATTCCCCAGTAGGTTGCAATGGCGTGAGCGTTGCCACTTTGGACCCCGCACCCCGCGTCCTTCAGTTTAAAGCCTGCCTCACTAAGTTGGACAGCTGCTCTCCACAATCTTTGAAAAGTCACGGAGATCAGGGGACGTCCCAGAAGACTGGAAGAAGGCTAATGTCACCCCCATCTACAAGGCGGCTTTAAAGGAGGATCCAGGAAATGACAGGCCCATCAGTCTTGCTTCAGTCCCTGGGAAAGTTACGGAACAACTCCTTCTGGGGGCTACCACAAGTCAAATGAAACACATGATTGGGAAAAGCCAGCATGGATTCACCAAGGGCAAATCACGCTTGACAAACCTGACCATCTTCTATGATAAAGTAACCTGCTTGGTTGATGTGGGGCAAGCGGTGGATGTTGTCTACCTGGATTTCTCCCAGGCTTCCAATATGGTTTCCGACACCCAGTTCCTAGAGACAATGTGGTCCGGACAAGTGGTCCCTGCGGTGGGTGGGAACTGGCTGAGGAGTCGCATCCAGAGGGTGGTGGTCAATAGCTCCTTTTGACACTGGCAACCTGTCACAAGTGGGGTCCCCCCGGGATCGATATTGGGCCCAACGCTGTTTAATATCTTCATAAGTGACCTGGATGATGGGATCAAGTGTACCCTGATGAATTTTGCTGATGATACCAAACTGAGTGGGAAAGTGGGACACTTCAGAAGGGAGAGTCAAATTGCAGGAAGACCTGGACAGGCTGGAGGAGTGGGCTAACAAGAACCTTATGAAGTTCAACAAGGACAAACGTGAGGTCTTGCACCTAGGAAAACATAATCCAGGAGCGCAGCACAGGCTGGGAACTTCCTGGCTGGGGAGAAGCTCTGTGGCAAGGGACCCGGGGATGCTGGTGGACACCAAGCTCAACAGGAGCGAACAGTGAGCTGCTGTGGCAGAGAGAGCCAACAGGGTGCTGGGTTGTGTCAACCAGGGCATCACCGGCAGAGATAAAGAAGTTGTTGTCCCACTCTACTCAGCGCTTGTCAGGCCACACCTGGAATACTGTGTGCAGTTTCGGTCCCCGCTATGCAAAAGAGCTGTGGACAGGCTGGAGCAGGTCCACAGAAGGGCCACAAAAGTGATCCAACGACGGGGAAGCCTGCCATGTGAGGAAACGCTGAGAGAACTGGGCTTGTTCTCTCAGAAAGAAAAGGCAGCTTAGAGGAGACCTTATTACCATGTTCCAACATTTAAAGGGTGGCTACAAAGATGGAGACTCCCTTTCTACAAGCAGTCGCATGGAGAAGACGAGGGGTAATGGGTACAAGTTACTGCCGAGGAGATTCCAGTCGGACACAAGAGTAAAACTTTTCACAGTGAGAACAATCAGCCACTGGAATAATCTCCCCAGGGAAAGGGTGGATTCCCCAACATCGGACACTTTTAAGAACTGTCTGGACAGGGTGTTGGGCCATCTTGTTTAGACCGCGCTTCTGCCAAGAAAGGCTGGACCAGATGATCCTCGAGGTCACTTCCAACCTGGTATTCTGTGATCCTCTGATTCTATCAAAAAGGCAGTCAGTGACCCAAGGAAAATGACGTCTCCCTGTATATGTAGGTATTCTATGGTTCTGCCTTAAATGTTTTGATGCACTGGACACAGAACAAAATTAATCAGTGTCAATGTCTAAGGCTGGGCTGACAATTAAAGCAGGCGACAGATGCTCCCTATTAACCCTTTCCTCCTCCAGAAGGGAAAGGAAAGGAGAACAGGGAGAGAGACTTACGGGTTGGAAAACTAAAACAACTTTAATAAAACAACAACAATTTTAAAAACATAATAATGTTAATACTAGCAATAATAGAAATATTTTTTTTAAAAAAAGAAAAACACCATAAAACCAATATCGAGCTTCCCAATGACAATCATGGAATTGTGTGCCAAGATGTCCCAGACTGGACTCAGCAGCAGATGGGAACCAGATTCAGGAATACACGGATGAGGATCAGAGGCAGTAGAATGAGCAAAGTCCCACAACGATGCTGGCCACGAAAGAAGAAGGGCCGACCTCAGCAATCCCTTAGCTTTATACTGAGTATGATGTGCATGGGAAAGAATATTTTGTTGGTCAATTTTCGATCACCTTTTCTGCCCGCTCCCTCCTGCAGGTGCAACCCTTTTATGCCTCTTCACTTGTGGACCACAAGAGAGCCAGCAGTGACCTTGGTTCCCACAGGAATAAGTACAAACACGGGCCTTTCTGCATACCAGTCCTACCTTTACCTTGGTAACAACTACAAACAACGAGTGTTGTCAATTCTAAAAGCAGACACTGTCTGAAAAACATGTAGTTGACTTCAGAAAGTGCAGTTACTTAGAAGAAACTGAATTGAAGGAAAATCTACTGAAAGGAGAACCGGTCCTGTTTCAGCCAAAACCAGGACAATCAGCCAAGACTTTACTTTTAATGAACAACAGTGTAGCTTTTTGCTAATTACTGTAATTAATTAGTGTCATCTAAACATTAATTATTTATCCTGCAGTAAACTCAGCAATCTACAGTACAACTCCCTTGACACTGTGCTTATCACACGGATGCCCTTATTAAGCAGGTATGGGACAATCTCACTGCACGTTTTTCTGTTATTTCAAAACCCGCTTTCATTCAGAGGCAGGCTGACAGTGTCATTTTTGGGGCTCCGTCACGGGAATTCTGCCAACGATCTCTCAAGCGGGAGAGCCTGCTCCTGCAGCTTTGCTTGAGGCAAACACGCGGGGAAGAGCCCACCACGCCACCAGCTGAGACTGCCCTCCCACTCATGTCTGTGCCAGTTTTCCTAAGCTCACTTACTCCCCTCCCATCTAATGGGATAACTCCTCCAGGAAAAATAAAAATTAAAAAAAAAAAAAAAAAACAAAACCAAAAAAAACCCACCCATCAAATATGGCTAGAGCTTGGTAAACAATTATTGAAGACTGTTGTATCTGCATGTTCCCTCTCTGTTGCCAAGCGCCAGCTGTTGGCAAACCAATACTTTCTATAAATCAGTAATGGTGGTCTGAGAGCGAACGCCCAGCGTGGCACACACAGGTCTCGCCTCTCCGGGTTTCGCAGCAGCCAAGGGCAGGAGATGAGATTCTGACCGCGCTGCAAACCTGCAGCGAAGATGAAATTTGGGGGCTTTTTCTTCTATACAAAAACACTGATTGACTGAAACTAAATCTTCTTCACAAGCGGGGATGGCTTCTGAAGAATTTTGTGATGCAAAGCCCTGCTGGGGGAAATCCTGAACATATCGAGAGAGCCCATCCTGAGATCTTCAAATGAAAGTTACTTTAGCTTTCCAGTTCAAAATCATTTTAGCATTTAAAGTAATCAGCTTATACAGAATCATGGAATCATTTAGGTTGGAAAAGACCTTTGAGATCATCGAGTCCAACCGTTAACATAGCACGGCCAAGCCCACCACTAAACCATGTCCCTAAGCGCCACATCCACACGGCTTTCAAACACCTCCAGGGGTGGTGACTCCACCATTTCCCTGCGCAGCCTCTTCCAGTGCCTGACAACCCTTTTGGTGAAGAAATTCTTCCTAATATCTGATCTAAACCTCCCCTGGTGCAACTTGAGGCCATTTCCTCTCGTCCCATCATCTATCTATCTATACCTATCTATTTATATATGTTGAAGTATTAAAAAGTCAATGAGCCTTCACTCCCCATGACTGTCCAAGCCCAGGCACCAGCCCCTCCTTGCCCACCATGTGTTCCCATTTTGGGAGCATCCTCTGGCCCAGGTGGGTGTCGCTCCAGCGTGGCAGCCTTTCTTGCGGTCCTACTGCACTGCTGTCGGTGCCTGCGGTGCAGCGCGTCGCACAGAGCATAGGATGCCTTCCGAGGCATTCCTCTCCTTGCTAGTGCAAATGTACACAACCCTGGTGACTGGACAGCCAGTCTGCAGAACCAGGGCAAAGGAACATGTATTTTAAAAATATCAGTGTTTTAGGCATAAGCAAACTCTTCAAATTATTTTCTACAACTTAGGCAAGGCACGACTATTCTTCATTGTAGCTTTTGTCTAAAATGCTTTGCAAAACAAAAAAAAAAAATAAAAAATTTTAGGGGGAGTTTGCAGGCTTTTTAAGATAAATTAGTTTCAGTTAATCAAAAACTGAAAATAATTCCAACTTTGTGATGGACAACAAACAGTTAAGTAAAAGACAAGCACTTTTCCTTTAAAAAGATTTACAGATTCTCCAGGTGGAGTTCATTCCAATTTTTCATGGTTTTACTTCCC
>NW_009630393.1:0-39744 GCF_000690535.1 Cariama cristata
GCTATGAAAAAGATGGTCCCTAGGAACTACACGTTAGTGCTTGGGCTGGTATTTCAGAGGAGATTTGCAGCGTCGTCACTTCTGCCATCAACTGTTGTACATAGTGGAAATCAACAGGTTGGACCAAGAGTGGTCCCAGAGGCCCCATCAGTGGGACGGCAGAGGTGCTGTGTGCATGTTTCTGGAGTTTCTGTGCCATAAACAATTGTTGGAGAGTACGTAATATACCGCTGTTGGTGTGGCTGTTGTTTACAGAACTTCAGAAAGGCTGAGAACAGTTTTATGGACAAGAATTTCGATACGAGGGACTAACCTTATCCCGCAGCACCCAAGCACTCGGCCTTGGTGTCCTGTCTCTAAACAGTTCACTTGTTCTGTGACTCATCTTGAGATGCTGTGGAAAAAAATCTTTGCAAGTTACCATTAATCAGATCTCTAAACATTTCACTTGTTCTGTGACTTGACCTCATCTTGAGATGCTGTGGAAAAAATCTTTGCAAGTTACCATTAATCAGTTTGCTGTTGCTTGCAAGGGATTAGGATTTCTGTCCCATATCTCTAGGATAAAAAGGGATGGCCTTTTCTGCCCCTGCTCCAAGGGACAGACATAAACACATAAGCAAGGGCATGATGGAGAAGGGAGAGGAGCTGTTTCCCCTCTGATGCCCTCTGTTCTCCTTCCCTCAGCGCTGTGGGGAGAAGCTGTACGGAGGATGCAGGCGTGATCCTGGCTGCTTGGGGTTGGCAGGACCAAAGGAAGCTGTTGGGGAAGACTTTGGGTTTTCCTCAGTGCCTCAACAGCCAATCTTACAGACCTGGTCATGTCTTGAAACTGCCGTGGCCATAAACACTAAAGCTGAGCCATTACTCAGGGCTGGGAGGATTTTGCCCAGGGTTTGCAAGGGATGGTGTTTGGGAGGAGCCTTTCTGAAGAAGAGCATCGATGGTGGGGTTTGTTGCAGTCACAGAGCTTCTTAATCACAAGGTTTTGCACAGCGAGGGTCAGGACTGGGGTGGTGGTACAAGGAATTTGAGCCAAAGCCTGGAATTTTCATCACTCCAGGCGGGCAGAGGAGTTGTCTCTCTCTCTCAATGATATTTAAGGATTTCTGCAGCTGAATGCCATTATCAAAGACAACATTTCAAATGAATAGCCCCACATATATATTCCACGGCTGCAATGTGAATAATTGTGAACGCTCCTCAATCTTCCTCTTCCCACTCCCCTCTCCCCCCTCAGCCTAAGCACAAACACTCATTTCAGGGCTAAAGATATACTCTTAAATCGCTTCTGACATTTCTTTGTTGTTGCCTAACGAAGGCTGGGTTGATGGGCTAGAGAGAAGTTTTATATAAATGCTTGCTGAGACGTTGTCGTAGGATTGGAAGTGGGCAGCAGTTGCAAATGTTAGCATTTGTCTCTGGAGTTTATTTAACTGCAAGTCTGAATGTCTGCATGGCGTGTGGGGCTTTGTCCCCCCCACCTTGGTTTTCGGAGTCCCAGTGAAGTGTCACGGTCCCGAGGACTGCGGGGGTCAAAGAGCAGCCACGCTGCTGTCCCTGCCGAGCGAACAAGGGGCCTCTGTGCGCCCTTGTTTGGAGGGAGACATCCCACCAGGGACGTGCCGGCTGCTCCTTCTGCCTTTCCCAACCATTTTCAAACACGTTTACACTCTGTTTCTTTCATTAATTAGATTATTTGGTTTTTAAGCTCATTGCTGAGCAAGTCAAATCGACCCACGTCTGGTTAACAAAGCCTGAAATAATTGTGACTAAGTCAAAGCGGTGCGGAAGGGGCAGACCAGCCGCACAGACCAGGCTGGTTTCCCGGCCCTGCCGAGCGTACTTAATCCTTGCCGGGTTTATCCAGGTGTCAAGGAGGGGCCTGAGCAGCAGGCAGAGCCGGGGAGCGTGGCCCCTTGCTGGCCGATGAGCTGGTCTGTTGTCTTCTCTTTGTAACCCGGGCTAACACAGGGATTTACAGACCGACAAGGATGAGCTGGTTTTCTTGTGGGGAGGCTGGAAAAGCTTGCTTTGCTGTGTTGTCCTTATCCTGAGGAATGAAAACGGTCAGTTCAAAACGGGGGCTTCCCGTGGTCAGCTGTAGGTTAGGATGGCAGGACACTTCTGCTCTTCGGAGATGAGGTAGGTCAGTGAAATGCTCTAAGTCCACGAGACCAACAGATGAGGTAAATCTGTTGCTGTGATTAAGTAGAGAAAATAATTTCAACACTCTTAATGACTGTGATTGCCCAGACTACAGCTAGTTTTTACTTTGCTTACTGTGCAAGAGCCCATATTAAAAAACAAGATAAACCTAACTTTTTCATGGCAGAAGTGCTTTGGGTGCATTCTGCTATTTAGGAAGCAATCAGATTCTTCAGGATTAGAAGCAGCTGAGGCATGTCACCTTCATTAAAACCCTTTGGGATCTACAGCTGAGAGACCCTATGCTGAGCATCTCTGGACCTGACTGTGCCCACTGAGCTGCTACTCAACTTGCTGGGTGAAGTATAAATCCAGATTTTGCAGATGGAGGCATTAGGGAGAAGTCTTTAGGTTATTGAGCAGATTCACTGAGTGGATCTTGTTTGGAGAATATAATTTTATGAGGCCAGAAGTATTGCCACAATCTATACCTAGGATGATACAACTAATGTTGTTAACTTCAATTCTGTTGCATATGGTTGTAAAGGGGGAATGACCCCAAATCCATGTTGTCTTTGCAGGAGGGCTTCAGGGAGGTTACTCTCGGTAGTGGGTTTTTTGATGCATTTGGTAGGCCTGTTCTTTGCTGCTAGCATGGTAAATGCTTAAAGGGCTCTTTGTGGGCTGAACAGGTAAAAGCTAACATCGTGGGAGCTCCCTGTGTTTCACTATTCTATTGTGATGCTCCATTTTCCTAGGAGGTTGAATGAGGAAAAGCAATTGGGAAAAATTGTGCCTGCTTCGCAGTAAGAATTATTATTAGAAAGTGTTTTGGTGATGTATTCACCCATGCTAACTTTCTGGTTGTTGGCTGCGGTCTTCCTTACCTGTTGCCAAAGCACCTACCAGTAGCGCATATTGGGTATAATATGGGATGTGGCAATAAAACAAGCTATGACCACAAAGCTTGAAACATGGAATTTCTTTTAGACTGGCAATGTGAAACCGGGCTGCTGTTTCTCCTCAGGGTCACAGCAAATCAGCAAGAGATGCGGGTGGGTGCCAGCAACCATTACAGAGAGCCAGGGAGTGGGGCAGAAGCAAGCAGGAGGTCTAAACAAACTTGAGGAAGACTCAAGTCAGGCTAAATGCTGCTGCAGCCCAGAAGTTGATAGAGCCTTGCTCTTCTCAGTTGTAAGTTGTGCTGTCGAGGTTTCTGGCTCCTTCATCTGCAGGCAGACTTGAGTAGTTAAGTTGTTTAAGACTTTCTTGTGAATTTAGCCAAGGTCTAGCAGTGACATTTGTTTCCCAAAGAAAAGATACTCGGTTCAAGCAGTACTGTAGCTCACCAAACAGGCACAGCTCCCCAGACATGGGTCTAACCTCCACTCCCAGCCTGCCAACCCATGAAAGCAATTTGCAGGGCAACTGTACCGTGCTACACCTCCAGTCCTCGCAGATGTTTGCATGCCTCAGTTGGATTGTGCCATCCCAGGAAAAATTGAAATATAAGATAAACATAGCAATTTTACTGTCCTGGTAGCCCGTTTTCTTTGTCCTTTTATACATTGCATGGCCGATCCAAGTCTTCCTCGACTTGCCAAGGTGTTCTTGTGCTTTGATAGACAGCGATCAGTGACTTTTATGATGCTCTACTTTCCCTCCTTTGGACTCCCTTTCCATGCCATCACGTTAAGGTGTATGATCTTTCCAAGAATGTGTATTTCCAAGAATGTATAGCATCTGTCAAAGATAAGGTGTATCAGCTTTCCAAAAGAGAATGTTTTGCCTTGCCATGGCCCCAAGGGTGGGGAATGTCTGGTAACAGCTCCTCCAAGTTGTGAGGAGATATGGGTCTCATCTCTGGAACTAGGACTTAAACTTTCAGCTTCTTGAACTGGTCATTTGCCTGGGATGTTTTTTTCTGATAGGACACATGACAACGCTGCCGTACTTGACTGCCTTTCAGCAAAGGAAGCTGAGGACTGGGTTGTCAGGTAACACGCTATCAGCCAAGGATGAGCTAAAGCCCATTTCCCATTCCCTTTAAATCCATATACAGGCCACGTGTTATCCCAGGGATTGGCTAGCTTGTGCTCAGAAGAGTTAGTTTTGTTCCTTTCGTGCAGCAGTTGACCAGTGGTGTGAAGCATGCCCTGAGTTCACCAAGTTTCTCCCACTTCTCTGTATGAACGTTACGTGATACAAATCCATTTGCAATTTATCTTTGGCACGTGGTAAGGCTTTGCCAGCTCACATCACCAAGACACCCTCCCCCTCTCATCTGCACTGCCAAACATCATTTTCGACTTCATATGTCCTTTTGCAAATACTGCGGCGGATGTGACACACGCAGGTACCTCCTGCTTGGGCGGCTTGTGCTGACCTCGTGCTGGCCCCAGCAGATGTTCCTCCAGCCACACACGTGTCCTCTGGTCCCGTCCCAGCTTTGCTCTGGCATCGACCTTTCTGGCAGCCGGGTTGGCTGGCGTACGGAGTCACAGGCTACCGGAGGCTGTCGCATGTCAGCGAGGGAGGGTGTTTATCGCAGGGATTTCTGTGAGTCCTTCCACTCCTGTTTCAGTAGGTTACATCCTATTGCATAACGAAATTCCGTGTGTTTGTTATCCCCAAAGGGCTTTTGTCTCATTCAATGAGCATTAAAGATGATGGTTATTGGCACAGACAGCTGGTAGTTCCTTTTTTTATTTTTATCGTTCAGTGTGGCCCTGATTTTTGTATTAGCAATGGGATTATTACTTTCCATTTAGAAATTTTCTTCTTGTTCTGTATTCTTATTGTAGTACTATTTGGACACCCTTGGAATCTTAAATTTATTCTATTTGGACATCCTTTGAATCTTAAATTTATTCTTGCACATCAAGAAGGACACAGTCTTGCTTCCCTTTTATGATGAGCTGTTATTATATAGACAGATGGTAAAAAAAAAAGCCACCAGCCCAGAAAACAAACTTTCAGAAGTATGTATGAAATATACACTTGTGTACTCAAAGCTGTAGACAAAAACGTAGGCCCAGGTGATGGCTCCTGCTCTCTCCTGCAGTCAGTGCAATTCACTTAGCTACCTCTCTTAATCTGAGTACGGGTATACGAAGTTTTATGAGTCTTCCAGGTACAAAGCTTCTTGCGTTATCTGTGTATATCTGTATTCAGTAGTACCTTTACTCCATTCTTCTGGAGAAGATCCCGTTTTCCACTTTTAGCCTGCCTCATCTGGAGTCACCTAATTGCCATCTCCCGGAAAGCGGGAATATATGCTCACCATCATGACCTTGGAAGTGTTTTTTTCCAACTGCACAGTATTGTAGCTTCCCCTATTCCTAGATCATCAGTGCAGGAAGGGATTAGGGGCCAGCTACTGTGGAGCCTTTGCTACAGACAGGAATTGGGCACTTCAGACCACACACTAGATGCAGACCCATCCAACCCTGCAGGCACCTTCACTTTGGTCTGCGGAGTTCCCAAAGTGCTTGCAAAAATCCTTTGCATTTGTTGATGTACTGAGAAGGTCCAGACTCCAAGCCTTTAGCAATTTGTGAAGTAGGCAGAGGGGGACACACAGCATCGCAAGAGAACCTGGTTTGCCAGTCTGGCTCATCTCCAGGACAGTTGCGAATAGAGACATGGTAGCATTACCCACCTTTTCCATTATTGCCCGGGGTGAGAGTGTTCACCAGGGTAGCAGGAGAACAACGTTCTTGTCCAGCCCTACCCTCGGGAAGGGATTTTGTCTCCATCTCTCTCTCCTGAGGAAAGTGCCAAACCATAGGCCATGCTTGGATGGGCACACCCTGTGTCTCTCTTATCTTGTCAGCCTGTGCAGCAAGGAATGAAGGGTTTATAGGGGTGGAGAGAGAGCCTGCAAGGGGCTGCAAGCCTGAGTAGTTCACACTGTAATCATAAAGTCTCTGTCTTAAGGGGGGGTGGAGGGGGATTTCTTGTTTTCTGGTCCCTGCTGCAAGAAATACTTTTACGTGAGTCATTAGATAAAAAGGCACTGAGAGCAGGGACTGGCCTGCAGCAGGCTGTCCCACTCCCTCCAACGACACACTCAAGTTACTCATGTGACCGTTAGAAATGTCAAAGCTACTAAGAAATGTTCCTATGTATTTCAATGTGCTGACGCCCTAAAGGATTTTCAGCTTGGCAAAAATGCCAGCAGGGGAAATGAGGGCCTGAAAGATTTTCTTGGCATAAACAAACGATTACTACGACTTTCCTTTTTTCACCCCCCAAACCAGAAGAGGCTATTTTTAAATGTGGAAATTGAACAGGAGCAAACCTGGGTGAACTCGATTGTTCGAACTGGGTAGCCCAAGTGAAAGGGTTGTGTCAGTGACGGGGGTGTTGGTAATCCACCTGCAAGGCCAGGTTGTACATGTGAGTATTAATGACTGCACTTCATGATTAATAACTGCAGTGATTATGCTATAATACTCATATGTTGATAATTATGAATAATATTGATAATAAGAAATAATCAAGTAAGAGCTGATGAGTTTTTGATACATGTGGAAATAGATGAATTGTGTAGTCATTAAGAACTTACTTGCTGAGTGTACTAATCATTAGCTAATCAAAACAGTTGGGAAATGTTTGGAAATGAATATGTAGAGTAGCTAAAGGCATCTTTTAAAGGGTGGCTTAAGGACTTCAAGCTTTTTGCAGAGTGACTTTACCATGCTTAGGCACATAATTTTTTGCTGGAGTGCTTTAATGATGTTGACAGGGCTGTGAGTACAGAAATGAACAGTGAACAGCTAGCAAGGATTTTTTGGCTGGATTTCTTGCATCTAGGGTAAAAGAGAGCTAACCTCTGTCTCAGATCCTGCTGGAACAAGCCAGCAAATGCTGACAGCATCCTTTGGAAGTGGTAGAATTGCTTGGCCTATTGCCTTCTGCCATATGATGCTACTTAGTGTTAGTGTATCAAACATGAAAGCAACCCCAACAATTACAAAAATCTCACAGTAATATCCAGTGCTGCACAAGAGAGACAGAAGGAGCCTACATGTCAGAATTTCTATGCCAAGGGGAGGAAGATCTGAATATTATTCTCCTACAAGAGGCTATTTGGATACTAGCAATAGTCATGAGACCTCATTTGTGCAGGCTGGCACTAATCCATTCCATACAAAACACATGGAAAAAGGCCTCTGGTAGAGGCAGCGGAAGAACCAGGTCCTATTAGCAAGCCCACACTGCCGGCCTGCTGTGTGCCTTCACACAAGGTGAAGAGGTAGCGCTAGGGTGGGATGTCCTGTCTCGCGGAGATATGACATCTGGCCCTGCCCGTGGCACACCCATCGACTTTTTGCATTAGAAAAATGTAAAAATATAGTGTTTCTAAAGAGAAAGCTTTGGGACCAGGTCATCCTTGCTTTGTCAAGGTGAGTGGGACCTCCCTTGTAAGACTGTCTCAGACAAAGAGCGTTCACAGCTGCGGTTTCCCAGGAAAGCATCCTTGTCACCAGAGTATCAGTCAGGACAACAGCCTTCTCGCATCTCTGCTGCTAAAACTCATCTGCTGTAAAAGAAAATCCAAGGTTGTGGGGAGCACCAAGGTTATGGGGAGGAGTAATGGTAACGGATTCTGGCCCTTTCTTTTGCCTTCAGCCACTTGCAGGTATCGTGGGTGCGGCTACAGGGCACTGGTGCTGTAGGGCTGGAAGCTTTTTAACCTGAGTGACTTCAGTGACAAATGTGCTCCTGCTGCTTCTGAACCTGGAGCGCAGGTTGGTGCCTGCAAAGGCATCCATCCTCTTTTCCCCTGTGTAACCTACAAAACCAGATATTCTGCTCTACAGTTACGACATCCCATGGTATTACGGTATATCCACACAGGACTGCAGCCGGAGGCTTTGCAGGCGGGAGGTCTGCCACGGTCCAGTCAAGGCTTTCTCTGTGTTGGCTGTTTCTAATTGTCTTTCAGCAGGTCTGCATCCTTTGGCTCCAGGCCCCTTGCTCCCCTGCTTATCTGGTTCTCCTCCTCTTAGATTTTTTTCTTCTCTGCTCTGTTCCTATTCAGGCTCATTTTTACTACTCCCTCCTCTTCCCCCTGTGTAACCCGGCTGTACATGCTCAGTGGTGCATGAACTAGTGGAGATTTCAGCTGGAGGTCGGGGGCATTCTTGGAAATGGCCTTGTTGCTCTGCCTTCCTCTTGGCCCTTTTCACATCTTTCTATATCGGAATCTGAATCCTGCAGATCAACAGCATCGCTACAATGCAGAGGGGCAAGAATTTTCCCTAGTTACCTGTAAATTAGCAGAAATACAGATTAAAAGCTACCCTGGCATCTATGGCCGTGGAGGCTCTACGGGCAGGTGTCTGGCACACCTGTGGCTGCAGGTACCTCCGAGAGCCGCGTCCGACAGGGATGCACGGCACTCCTCTTCCTTTGGGGGAAAACCCAAGCACTTTCAGCAGTGAGAAGGCTCAGCCCGGCAGGGTTACCAAGGTGGAGTTCGTGCTATGCTCAGAAGCTTTCAAAACTGCACACTAGCTTTGGCTAGCCCAGCCTGGCTTCATCCAGCTGCGACAGGATTTTTGCCCTAAATGATTTCATCTATTTCTGCAGCGATGGCATGAGCTTTTATCTGGAAGCAAACTGCTTACTTATTTGCTTTTAATTATTTATGGTAATGAAATAGCACCCCTATCTCAAAATTTTCCACAAAAATGAATACTCTTCTAGTTCAGATCTGTGACCATGAAAGAAAACACTGTTCCCCACTGTTGCTTATAATGTTTATTTGTTTTTAACTTCAAAACACAGGTGATTTTCTCAAAACAAATAGAGTAATGGGGGAAATGAAGGCAGGCTCTCTTTGTAACTTTCCCAAGAAACACATCTGGAAAAGCATACTTTTGCAAAACAACTACATTTTAGTACACCCGGACAGGGAGATTCCAAAAAGTCATAAATAGTGGTGA
The DNA here is from genome assembly GCF_000690535.1 of Cariama cristata. Taxonomy (NCBI): domain Eukaryota; kingdom Metazoa; phylum Chordata; class Aves; order Cariamiformes; family Cariamidae; genus Cariama; species Cariama cristata. The sequence continues at coordinate 9,105 of NW_009630393.1, forward strand.
GGTTAGCAACCAATGTGTTTGGGGGGGCTTTTTTCTTTCTTTTTTTTTTTCTTTTTTCCCTCCCCCTTGTTTAACTTGCAAACAGCACTAAATGAACCCACAATTTCCACAGCTAATACAGAGACATTTTTACAGAAGTCTCTGAGTATGCAGTTTATTTCCAAGATGAGGACTTATGAAGATATACCTCCTCACTTTGATTCTGTAAAATAACCTTGGTGGAATAATTGGGTATTATAACATCTGATAGTCTTGCTACTGATTTAAGCCTACAGCTTAGCTGTTTAAATCATTATCTTTGATTGCTACTCTAGTTAAGTTTACCTAAAAGTCATTTTTTGCCTATAGGCAGGTACAAAAACTTTCTTTAGAAGCAGCAGTGAAGTGTTGGATTGTATTTTGTAAATAGCTCTGATGCCACACTTCATCAGTACTCTTAAAACCCTAGTGTCATTTTTGGTCTCATTGCCTGTACAACATTTCTTGCTCCACCTTAATAAGTAGAAAAACAACCCGTTTGGAGACAGATCAGTAAAATGAAAGGCCAGCTTTCCTGAATCTGAGTGCTACAGCCAGGCCTTGCTCACCGGGAAGGTGGAAATAATTCTGGAGACCAACGAGGAAAAGTATGAAGCCACCGTTCAAACTACAGTGACTAGAAAATGCAGAGATTGACAAGTCCTAGCACCTGCATAGTCGTACGGAGAGTGAGGCACAGGCGATCAGCGCCGCACCCGTGCATGCCCCGGGCCTCGGAGCCCCACGGGGGGCTCGCCACTGGGCCCGGCAGGGAGCGCACGGCTTTGCCCTTTGCCTACCAGCTGGGAGCCGTGGGAGCTGCAGCAGCTCCGCAGCAATCTCAGCAGGGCCCGTCTTCTCCTACAGCCTGGGCTGTGCGGCACCACAGAGCTGAAATGATCCTCTGGGGTTGGGACTGTGGAAGAGCAAAAAACGTATTTGGAAATGTAATCTCCTAATTAATAAAACTTGGGTAGGAACAGACACTTAATTTTGCTAGCTAATGCCTGCTCTTCACAAGTCAGTCTTCCTTTTCCTGCATGCATCTGAAAATCAATGTTTCTGGCACTGGGTATGCTGCCCACATTGTAATGTGCTTTGTAGCGTTTTGTACCTACATAGAAGGAAAATATCACTTTACCGTCTGATTTACTTGAGTTGCATAGTCATCAGTGCTATAGCAAGAAACAGATAGACTGGGAATTAGGAAATCACTCAAGCATTGATCCCAAGAGGGTCTTCCTGAACCCAAAGTGGGTGCATGAGTTAAGTGGCCACAAAATTATAGTCTATCACATTCAATGTCAGGGTTGTTAGATGGTGTATCGAGAATACCAAAATACACTTCCCTGTTTGCTGGAGGTGGGGAGTTGGTTGGACTTCCCACCCCGGAATCAGGGCTTGGGGCGGGGTGCATTTGTCCTTCATACTTCTCTTCTTTCTGAGAAGGCTCTTGTTGTTTTTGCTTGAGATTTTTATAACGTTTGAGCTTCACAGGGTCCTTGACTTCCTTGGCACAATGGAACAAGATGAAAATGTCCCTCCGAAATTTGGAGCTCATTCCAAAGTAGATAATGGGATTGTAGAAGCTGGCAGACTTAGCAAACAAACTGGCAAGGATGCTGGTAAGATTGGGCACAGAGTGACCATAGGCAGACCATATAGAGATGACAGCATATGGTGACCATGCAATAATGAAGGCTGTGCAAATGACAATAGAAACCTAAAAGACAGAAGAAGAATAGTCTTAAATCTGTTCTGGAAGACTACATTGGGGAAGCGATACACTGGAATAGTAGCTTGGACACTTGGCTGGAAGGGAAACATTCAGATTGTCTTGAGGGCACGGCTCACAGAGGAATATAGGTAAGCAAAAGGTTTGCTTTGGTGGAGCCAGGTAGACCTAGAAGCTGTATATTGAATTTCTGCATGGTGGTGTGCTTGAGCAATGCCTCATCTAATGGAATGAAAATAGCTGCAGTCCCCTGTATGCTTATATGAATACAGAGTGTTTCTGGTAGTCTTAAGTCAATGGTAAGTCAATCAAAAGCTCCACTGTAACTTCTGTGTGTGCTCATAAGCAACGTAACTTCTGAAAGAAAAGAGCACATGCCAAACAAAATTTTTGGTTTTGTGCTGTATAACTCACTCCAATTATATTTAGATTATTTTTCACATGTGACCTAGCACCGATATTAGCCAACTGATGGGGCAAGAGTTTTAAACAACCCTCATGTTCTTCACTGAGTTCAGATTCTCTCACTAGAGATTATAGAGAAATGCAATGCGACTGGTTGGTTTTGTTCTCTTCTGTTCCAGTTAAGACCAATTTTTGGAAAGACAGGTTTCATTGAGGTAAATCCCACCCAACATGAAACCCAAACTCACCCTGGTGACGTCCCGCTCTATTCTCCTCTGTCTGTCTGTGGGATCGCCCAGTCCTGTTAATGCATGGCTTAGCTTGACAGTATTGATAATTGACACATATGAGAAGATCATGACTGTGACAGGCAGGAAAAAACAGCAGATGAAAATGGAGACAATGTAGGACTTGTAGATTGTAGAGAAGTTGGCTTTTGCCCAGTCTATCTCACATGTGCCATACATGCGATCTGGAAAGCAAAAAGAAGTTGATTAAAATTTTTAGAACACTTATCTGCTTTTGAGCGATTAATTTATCAGTTCAAATGCTGAATTTTTCTTCTAAAGAACGGATTGATCTTTGTGATTTAATGAGCCGTGACATAGTTTCCTACATAAACAATTTTTCAAGACCAGCTAGACCGTAACAAGTTTTAATGCATATTACGATTCTGTCTAGTTTAGATTTCCAAGGTAAATCCATAATGCACAAACTGGTGTTTCAGCATAGGGAACTGTGATATTTTATTAGGGAAAAAAAAAAAAAAAAGGTAATCATTCAGTAGGTTTGATACTCTTGAGTGTTATTTACTCTTATTGGTCATAATCTTCTACATAGTAACTTCCTAAGATGAGCACTGTAACTGCGTAACAAGCAATTGTAGAGAGACGATATGTCAAATGTAAAATGTTGCTGCTTACATAGCAAAGTAGGAAATAAAAGAATTGAGGTTCTTTTAATAGAAACAAAAAAGCAATGAAATTTTTACTGTAGTGAGAGCCATGAAACTAAATTGATACAGCTAATGCTAGAGATTATGAGAAGATGAAACATATAAATACTTAGAAAGATATGAGACATTTTGCTAAATGGGAAGCATACAGTTCTGCAACTGCAGAGGAGCTGTAGGCTCTTAAAAATGAAGTCAGGCAGATTGCAGGATCTGCAGCTAGTGGATTTACAAGAGGACACTGACTGATCAGGTACTTAATGGAAAAGCAGTGGGAATAAGGTCCAGTCTCTGTTTAAATACACGTACGACCAACAGTTGACTTCTTTAGACCCTCTGATGTGTTTGCAAATGGGTCCTGATAGAAAACTTGAGTTCGATAGCATTAGAGGTTTTCTATAGATTGTGAATTGTTGATTTTTCTTTTTAAGTGGAAAAAGCTGTTTTTTTCTGACAGCTATGGCAGCAAATTGAATTACAAATAAATGAAGCATGAACCAAAATTATGTAAGTCAAGTATTAACAAGTCCTGGAGATACAATGCAGGTGAAGCCTGCATGAGTTAGCAACAGATTTCTCCCTGACATCCAGTGATAATTCAGAAGAAAAAAAAACAAACAACCAAAACCCTCCCTTAATTCCTCACAGGTGATAGGAGGTTTAGACAGGATGAATTAAAGGAGCAAAAGATTAAAATCTCTTTTACAATTCTCATCAAAAAGACCTTGATATTTTTATCACCAAAAGCTGTAGGTGTTGCTGTCTGGATGTGTTCAGTAATAGAAGCGGTCTTTTGTCTCCTTTGCCTTTTTCATCAGTAGACCTCAAGATCCAAAAACCTAACCATAAAATCTGGCTTAATGTCAGGTTCCTGGCTTGTGAAAACTTTTGACTGAAAATTGAAAGCGGCATCCAGATGACATGAAAAGAAAATCCCACAGATTTTCTGTGAGTCAGAATTCAGAGCTGTGTTTCCCCCCACTGCAGGGACGCTGGCAAGTGGCATTTCCAAAAACCAGCGGGGTCCTGGGGACCCCTGCAGCTGCGCTGTGGAAGTAAGGAGTCTGAGGCAGCCAGGTGCAAGGCCACTCCACTGCCTGCCGCTGGACTTGCCACTGCTGGGCTCCCACATCTCCATGGGTGCCCTCAATGGAAACGTGTTTAGAATCAGATAGCCCAAGAACCTGAAACTGCTGTGAATTTCAGCGCTCCTAGAAGTGGTCTTGAAGACCACTGTCAAGGAATTGAATCCAGAGTACAAACAGGATCCATGGGGCGCTTGGATGCCCTGATGAGGCAGTGACGCCCAAGAAGTCTCTGGGTCCAGTTTAAGGCCAAAAAGGGACATCAGAAATCTTTCTACAAATGAGGAGTTAATAAGATTAATGTAAAAAGAAGACACAGATCGCCAGAAGATACTCAGAAAATCATCAGTCCAACCCCTCCAAGTTTATGACATATCCAGAGTGCAAAAACATGACATAAAATCAGAACAGTCTAATAAACAGTTTGGTTTTGTCTCAAACAAAAGATCCATTGAGCCTAATATCCTGGTAACATTTTGCTTGGGAAGGATAGAAGATTTAACCAATCATAGAAACGGATGCTTTTCTCGCATCCATTCTTCAAGGGTCAAGTGATACCTCAGAGCTTATGTATTTAAGAAGTAAGAGGGTATATTACGTAGCTGCTTTAATAAGTCTTCATAGATTTTGACTTCTACAGGATCCAGGCAGATAACTGCTGGACAATTTCAGTCACATGATTTCAGCTGCTAGGACTCCTGTAGCATTACCATTTGTTCCTAGAAATTTGTTTTGTTGAATTTTGAGAGACTTAATTTGAGACAATTTCTCCAACTTTTTCCCATGAGGAAATTTTCTGGTGTGGGAATATCCCTTACCCATTGAATTACCGCAGTGTTCACTATTCAAAATTTTTCCTTTTTTTCCCCCTCCTTTTTTGCTATGGCCTTATCTTGCACCCTAATCACTTCTTGGACTGACAAACTTTCTGACATCTTTTTCTTCTTCTGCTATGTTAGTTTTCATATTTTCAACAAGCTGTTTCACCAAGTCTTTCTGGCTTGTCTTATTATATTTCAAGTTTAACTTGCTAGAACTTGTGTTCTTTTCTAGCTTCCTAATCATGACGGTTTTTGAAGGATGTCTTTTGATCATTTCCTTTATCTCATTGCTTAACCATGCCAAATATTTCTAGCCTCTCTTTTTTTCATAGGTAATATGCACTTGGTCCAAGTCTTTCCTGTGATATCTTCAAAAAAATCTCTTTATAGCTGATACCAAAGCAGGCAGCACTCTGCACGTACGTCATGCATGATGAATGATTTTCTCAGTTCCACTGATAATCAGTCTGGTTTATCACAAACAGTAAGAAAGAAAGGTAAGTATCTTTATTCAGTTAAGTGGAGAGGTGCCAAACAAGTACAACTGAAAGATGCCTGTTACCTGTATAACTGCCCCAGCCAAATAATGGAGCTGCTGACCAGAAGAAAGCCGCTATCCAAATGAGAACCAGAGCCACCGTCATACTGCTGTTGCTGATGCAGTGACCTGCAATGGCATGATTTAGTCAGAAAATAGTATCTAGAAATGCAAACATATCTCTGAAATCTAAATGCACTCCTATACCAACAGCTAATAAGGAAAATACAGCTATTTAAAAAAATAATTAAGGCAAAAAAAGAGCGCGCATTCATAATAAAAGCTTAAATTTGAAAGCATCTGTCAGGCTTATGGATGGCTTTCAAGCAGGAGAAAATGTTTTCGTTGAGCACTGCAGAACTAGCAAATTCTACATTAGATTTATGTTTTGTAAAAAGCAGGAAACAGTTTTGTTAAGTTTTATGTAGAAACAAACAGAGTAACTCTAAATTCAGAGGATTTTCTTATTCAAGGTTTTCCCTGTTGAAAAGGAGAAAATATATTAGGTGCTCAAACTACATTAGCCATTCAATACAAATTATTTAATCTGTCCTGCTGTTGCCATACATTGTGGTTATTTCTCTGTTTACGTAGGAAATATTTATGCATCCACCAATCTCTGTTCCTCAACATTTCTGTAAAGTTATACTGGGTCCTTGCTCAGATTTCCTCAAGAGGGAAACATAAATTATGCACACCCTCAGATGAACAGGTGATACAGCTTTGCAAAGAAGAAACATGGGCTTTAAATGTGACTTCATAATATGTGACAAATATAAGATGTAGAATACATCACAGACAAATTCTAGCAGCTCCAACATCAGTTTGTGCTGAAAATTAACTTCAACAAGTCTATCATTACAACAAACTGCAGAAGAACCTCCTGTGGAAGAAAGACGTCCGAGCAGAAGGTCTTTTCACAGCTAATAATACGCATGCTATTAGAGAGAAAAACTCATATGATGCATCCAGTGTATTTCTGCATGCTTTACCTGCGGATATTAATAGGTTCCGGCCTGAAAGATGGTACAAGCCAGTCATAACAAAAGCATGAAAACTGATAATACTTTATCTAAGGGTGGGTGAAAGGAAGACTAGGGAGAATTTATGGGAGGTGTAGCTATAAAGAAGAGAGATTACATAAGGCTCTCAGTGGAAGTCAAAGTTTTCATGAGGCTGGAGGTGCAGGTCAAATGGTAAGGAAAGGTTTCTACTGACCCTGTGAAAAGGAGTGCCTGGGGCGAGTGTGATGATGCAAAGAGGCATAAAGGGAAAGGGTAGATGATGGCATGTTTATATAGACTTGCTGATGAGGGCTACACAGGGCAGGAAACGTGTAAGGGATTTCAGACCAGATTTGTACAGTGGGACACTTGTATTCCTTTACAGAAGCATTTATACCAAAGGTTAATAAAAAATTGAAATTTAAAAAAACAGAGAGTGGTTAGTGAAAGGTTTCTAGACTGGAGGGTGTAATGAACGGTGGTTGGTTGAGATAGTCAGGTTACAGATCAACAGGGCACTAGAGAAGGAAGAAGTGTGGGTGCGAGGCTGTGGTGATGATGCTTTGCAGATCTGGGAGACGGGCACCATCGGGCAGAGTCAGGTCATGGTCAATTCTGGGGATGGTAAGAGTAATCTTCATCTTCCGTGCTGTGAAACTGTCCCCTGAGGGGAGGCCGGAGAGGCATGTGGGGACGGCAGGCTGCGCAGCGCTATGAAAGCTAGAGGCAAGATGTGCAGACTGAATGGTCCCAGCACCTTCTAAAGCAGTCAGTGGTGCCCGCTGTGCCAAACCCTGGCAAAACACTCTGAGGAGTGAAAATGTTTGTAAGTAGAGCGGCCTTCCGAACCAAAGATCTTAACAACAACTGGAAAATTCCCAAACATCATCTCATAGAAGATGAAATTTGTGGCTTACAGTGAGATCCAGACAATGATGCTTGTGTCACTTAGGAGCCATTTAAGTTGCATTTTGAAGAATACAGAGGATCAGCAGGACCTGTGGTATCTTTGGCACGAAGGTGAATTTAACTCATGGTGATCAAAGTGTACTAGTAATAATTTTGCTCTTACTGGGGTTAACTCTGAAGGATTCTATGCAAACATGTTTGTAACGTAAATGACCGTGTTAGGTTCTAGTTTCCAATGCATCTAATTTATATCTGATATAGCCTGTGACGGAAAGAAATACAGACTTGCACCGGGTTCAATGAAGGCAGAACTGGACTTGCTTTTATCCCTTACCTCTCTCAGGATGGCAGCCCTTGATGTAGCGAGTCACACTGATTACTGTAAGGGTGTTAATGCTAGCCAGGCCAAAGAGAAGCGTCAGGAAGCCATCGACCTGAAAAACAAAGCAGTGCAGGATGTTCTTTTACTGCAGAGAGCTGAAGGGGAAAAGACCCACAGGGATTGCCCCTGTTGTTTTGATGCTAATGGTCTCAAAAGTTTTTCCGGAAACCCAACTAGCAGGGAAATATAAAATGTCAGGTGCAGTTGCCTTCTGTAGGATCAGTGAGCAAGTAAATGTTCAAAAACTATATAAGTGCTCTGTCATGTACATAAAATAAACAAGCAAACACACCCTTACATTTATGCTTCCCCAAAATGACTTGCCAAATGAAGGAGAAAAAGGATGAACTGAAAAGAAGAAAAGCCCTGAATAAGCAAAAATACACTGGATGCAGCTGCCTCGCTTAGGCAGAACAACCGTGCAAACCAAACCCATGAAATTCAGGCCAAAGAGAGAAGAGTGTAGGAGGTAATAGGCTTGGCTGAGTGAGAAAAGCTTTTTGGAAAATTAAATAAAACCATCCAAAGCTAAATCGTTCCAACAGATTGAGTCTCAACGTTGGTGCTACCGATTGCCCGCTCTTTATTGAGCCCTGATCCTCACCCCTCCGACCGAGGCAGGCAGAGCCACCCGGCTGTGTCGGCCGGCCCCCCAGTCCACGGCTCCGCGCGAGCCCCCCGGCTGTGTCGGCTGCCACCGATGTCAGCGTCTCGGCGCTGTACGCGCGGGACGGTTACAGCTCTGCTGGCTTCTCTTATGGCTGTAGGAAGGAAGCTGCTGCTGACCGTGGTGGAGATGGACGTAGCCATCTGCTAGGGAGCACGATATGACTGGGAAATAATCCAGGCAAAACGCTGAAGGCAGCCTTTTTGTTGAAAGCTTGCGATGATATACCAAACTGGCCAGAGCAGAGAAGCTCTTGGAGGTGCCAGTTTTACACCGAGTGGAGCAGGAATATTAAGCGTGTGTCTGGACTGTAACTTGGCATTCAAGTGGTCAAAATATCAGCGGAAAGGCACATCATTATTCTACGGGAACAAACTCTGTCTTTGTGTGAATGGGCACAAGTCCCGACGAATTCAGTTTATCCCAGGACTGAATCTGGGGCTTTAATCCAGGCTTAAAGCTGAGACCATGGTAGATTATATAAATTAAATTGGGTGAAGGGTTAGGGAAGGACTGCTTCATCATTTCTTTCTCTGGTGGTTTTTCTTGCTACCTATGCCCTTATATTGACTCTGTATACTTAATACCAACTTTTACAGACCCACCACATTTTAAATGCATGCAAGACTTGCTACTACAACAACCTACATCCACTTGTGCTCCACTTACAATCAGCTCATGCTTGGTGTATAAATGCAACCATGTTTACACCAGAAAACAAACTGCCTTGGATGTCTCAGCTACTTACTAGAAGTTGCACTAGGCTGAATTTGGTCCACTGTGTGCTGTGGAGGCTGGTGAAATACCTGGGTACGCAAATGTGGTCTGCATTTCATTTGCCTTATTGCTGCAAACAGCTGCCACTTCTCCATTTGCTCTAACAATGCTTCATAGGTGTGGAAAACAGTGTGGCCAAGGACTACTGAGAAACCAGGCTGCGTAAACTTAAGGAATTAAATTAGTTATTAGATTAGAAAGGAAGCAGTATTTCGGCAATGATGCAAATAAACACTTTGAAATTAAGTCTAAAGAGCTATGAGATTGAATACTGAAGTAGTAGGACAAGCTTCTTAGTGTGTATCACAGCCCTCCTATGCTGAAACTGGTCGAGTTTTTGTGAAATACATTGGTGTATGTTTTATCACCTGCAGATGTGACCATTATCCTCCCACCCCCCTTGCCTGATGTCAGACCAAAGACAGACAATTGTATTAAGTGATCAGTTCAAACAGCCCTTGAGCACACTTACAAGGGAGAAAAGTAGGTCTAAAAATACATACTTGCCCTTCACTATTTAAGATGAAACTCTGTCACCATAAGAAAGAACAGCCAAAATGCTTTCTTTGGAGTGGTGCCTTGCTAAAAAAATGCAGTTTTACCTAAATCAACATAGTTCATAGGACTGAGCCATTGCCAGTACCATGTCTCGTTTTCGTACTAGTTCATAACAGCATTTCAGCAGATCAAAATACTGTTGCTTCTGCTAGTGCGGGGGCTATCGTCAAGAGATTTGACCAGGGCCATTTGTTAAGTGGCTAAAGTGGCAGTGGTCTCCCCGGGGCGGCTGTGCTAACTGCCCCTGCACCAGCCACAGGCTCGGCCCTTCAGGAACAGGCGATAGGGTGAAAGGCCGAGGAGAAGAGAGACATCTGGGGATGACAAGAGGGCCAGGATGAAATTAATAAAGGAGGTAAATGAGATGGCTCTCAAGCTGCAGAACGGCCCATACAGAGTTCACGGCGTCTGGAACATTAAAACACGACAGAGCATCCGACAGGTTTAGGGCTGCTTTGAGAGTAGGATCCTCAAACCAGTATTGCCCCTGCCAAACTTCTCTCGGTAATGAGTTAGCTCCTGAGCCTACCTATGCATACGCCATTTCCCAGCAAGTCTACCGATTCTGCAATACTTACGTTGGTGTCACTTAGATATATGTCTTCAGAAGAAAACGAGGGATCTTACTCTAGCTGCAGCCAGCCTACTTCAAGCATACACCTACTAGATACAGACGAAAGGTTGCTGCTACTTTGTCTGCTCCTGAACAGACAACACTGCCTGTAGGTAGCAACCAAAGCGACTGCTTGGAACCCAAAGTAGTTAGCAACAGAAAAACTGCTTTAGCATGGTCTTGATTTCTATAGGCAGAGATATTAATACATGTTGGTGACAAAAATATATGATATTCTCAGTTTTCTGCATCTTTAAAGATATATGGAATGACAGCCAAGGAAATACTAGGATAGTAGATAACATTTAATTACTTTGGAAGATCGATACCTTTCCCCTTCCCCGGTCCTGGTTTTCCTTTTCTTTTATCCTACCCCCAGCCAGCTCCTTCCTTCCACAGTCATAATATTTCCTCCATTTTTGTGTAGTGCAATTTTGTCCTTCCCATTATTAATTATGATTGAACAGCAGCAGTGTGAATAGGCAATAGCGAATTCTGACATAAACACGAAGTTGATTGCACGGTAATTTTGATCCATCAGCTTTTTACCCATTGAGGAACAGGAGTAGATTAACAGTTTGAAATGCTCTTCTCTCAGTGCTGTACCAATATTACTCCCTTGACTACACAGATACTCACAGAACTTGCTCATTATCTTTATGTTGCCTGGAAGCTAAGACACAACTGAAGAAAAGGCTGTGTTTTTTCTGCTTTGTGCTTGTGCCAGATTTTAAATCTCACTAATGTTCTTGGTGTACTATTTACAGCCCACGATAGATAAAGCTCCTACTGCATGCAAATTCGTTTCTTAAGCTTTGCTCCAACACAGGGAGAGTCAGGAATCCCCAGTGCACTATCAAATTTTTAGCTATGAGCTTGGGTGTACCCCCCTTTTACTACCTGTAGTACTTACGCATCCCTAAGGGTTGTCTTCATTTCAAGCAGACAGAGTAAAATATAACATATTGTTCTTATTATTGGATTAATCAAGGTTTAATAGCACAAAAGCAATTTGCCAAAACAGCTATGACATTTCAATTTAGCCTGAAACATCGATCTCGGCAGCCAGAAAGGCTCCATCGCGCCCTCCTCTGGCCAACTGCTCGATCTGTTGTAATTACCTGAAGTCCATTTGTTTCCCTTCAGAACCACAATGCCCTGTCTTTCTCCCCTATTAAATAGGAGATAATAAATATGTCCATAAAATATAAAGTTTAAACATGGATTATTTGTCCATTGCATATATTTAAAATCATCACTATAAGTGCTCTCAGAATATTTTTTTGAATACAGATCAGGTTATTCCAGGATCATAATGTAAATAGATAATAGCAATAAAGCTCCTTCAATCTCAAGAGACAAAAAAGCATCTAAATCAATCTTTAAGAAACACATTTGGAAAAACAATTTTAGGTACTTCTGAATAGAGTATGTTTTAAAATTTAACAAGTTCTTGAAGTTTGCAGTAAGTGAGAAAATATCCCACTTGTGTCTGATGACAACATAATTCTCCCATCCCTCCAATATACCAATAATGTGTTAAGCGGATTATAGTAACTCTTCTGTCAAATGGAAGAACTACCAAGGTCAGTAATCAAAATCAGTCTTCATGGGAGACTACTTAAAACTCCCAATGCATCGTGATCCTAAAGCACTCGAATTGTTTCTTTAAGATTTCTTACAATACAGGGAAAAAAGAGGCTTATCATTTACCACAGTTTCCACAACGTCTTTTGCTCATGCGACATCACTCTGCTATGGTTGCATTCTGCCTTTTAAAATGCCTCAGCAGGCTTCAAGGGCAGCTCTTCTTAGAGGTGATTGCATTAGCCCAAGCCATTATAGGTCTCTGACACAAATGGCACTTCATTTACTAATAAACAACGAGAACTGATACGCTACAGGATTAGAGCGTTTAAACCATTAAGAGAGCATCAGACACTCGGTAGTAGTTTGCATCCACCAAGTGATTAAACCTTTCTGTTGATGACATATATTTTAAAGATAGGAAAAATAAGAATGCAATATTTAGGCTATACAATTATGTGTACAGATATGTCATTGTACTAACTGTGCTATATAGTTAAATGTACATTTAGTGCCAACTATTAATATATGTGGGTCAGGTTTTGGCTTTAGTAATGTCAAAGATTCCAGAATAAATCTACTTGTTTGCTTGTAGTTATTTTAGGTTTATATACTGGGTTAATCAGATGAGATTCAATGTATACTTACTTTGGGCTGACTTTGAGCTATTAGTTGTAGCCCTCTCAGGTCACAATTTATACCATAGTAGTACCTGTCCCTGTCAATGAACACGGTTACAAATGTAACAACCCCCCCCCAAGTGCACATCACTCAACAAACAGAAATTTCTTTCAGAATTTCCTTACACAGCCTCATCAGATTATATTCCTACTTCAAGTACCCCATCTCCTTGGGAGCACCTGCTTTCTATCTCTGGGTTGCTGTCGTGCGACCATGGAAAGTTTTATGTCTCTCCTGTCCACCCATGAAGAATGAATGGGAAGGAAGCAACCAAGCGTGTAGCTCATACCATCTGATGATCCAGATACAGTGGAAAGGTTCCCACCTTCAGGTTAAATGCTGTATTGCCCTTGTCTTTCTGTGAATTACTGTACAGGGAAATTAAGAAGCAATAGAAACTCTAACATTGCTCTCTGGGAACATCTGTGCTACACTGTGTGAAACTCTTCTCAGTGGGCCTGAGTCAAAACTCCTCTCCACTTGGGTGATGTTAATTCAGAGCCTACTTGTTTATGGCTGGCAGCACCATCAATATAAACAGACAAATATACGGACAGATAAAAGAAGAAAACAGCCTCATGAGTCACCCGTCTCATCTTTACACTTCCACAAAAAGCAAGGCTTGGCTTTGTGGCCTATGGTGAACCTAGCCCAATCACTGAGAGGCATTAATATCAGATTAAAGTCATGCTTTCATTTTCAAAGTAAAGAAGTACTATCTTTGCCTCTTCAGAGTACCATGATAAACGTTTCTGGAGGCTCACACGTGTCTCAAGGGAAGCAGAGGTCCCACAGACTGTTCACAGGCTCTGACAGGGCAGCCCAGAGATTACAAGTGACCCTCCACATTCTCCAAAGTACAATCGCCTGTGCTGTTTCCCAGCAAGAGGGAATCTGCTTACATAGCCACCATCAGGTTAGTACAAGGTCATCTCTGAATGCCTACCAGTGAACTTGCTCATAAAGCTCCTAGGCACAAGGCAGGGCAGGTTAGTGATGGTACTAGCTCAGCATTAAGTGGCCAAGACAAGAAGATGCTGCGTCCCTGAAAACCTGAAAAAGCTGCATGGCTACTAGGAGATCCCCTCTTAGGTTGATACTCTTCGCTTCTCTGGATCCTGTACTGAAATAACCAAAGAAACAGAAGGTAACTGATTTATCCCAGCAAAATGCTTATAGTCCTAAAATGGGTATGGGCTGTAACGGTCTTCACATCACAGCTGTGTAGGATAAGCTGGACCTGGCAGCTCCTAACAGGAGAGTCACACACATTGCCAAGGAGCCCTAGGAGCCCAGGGAGAGCCTGGAAGGAAGTGTAAAAGATATAGGTTGTTCTTGGCTTTAAAGAGCCATCTGGAAAGCAATCAGATGCAACACCATCCCTTTCCTAGTGTGGAAATACTGGATGTTGTGTCATGTACAGCCCATTGCAAGTAACAGTCATCTTGTCATTGATCCAGTCAGCACAGGATCCCGGTCAGGACCTGAATTGCTTCCTACACACCGGTGGTGTACTGACTTAATGGAATAGATATTTGTGAAATAGAAGATGAGGAAATGTGAGGTAGGACTGCTTAACATGCTTACAGGTATTAAGTTTCATATGAAATTTTGCTTAAAACTCAGTGAGAGGATGCGGCACTCAGGGAGGAGCCAGAAGAACACAAATTGTTCAGCCCCATGGTGAGATCTTGAATGATGAAGCTAAGTCATGGACAGCATTTTTTGAGAGAAGACATTGAATCTTAAAACCACACATCAGCACAGAAGAATGAAGGTGGCTACTATTTTCCACATAAGGAAACAAGAAAAGGATGTTAGGAAGCCCTCTGAGAAGAAAAGCTAGCGCAGGAATCAAAGTTAAGGCTTTGGAAAGCCCTGGTTCTGCAGGAGGACTGTCCGACAAGGAATGCCCTTTGCAGGCAGTGCTTGGGGGGCATGGGAGGGCCAACTTCAGACATGTTAAACAAGGAAACAGATAGTTTAAGCTTTCATAATTTTTCTGCTACCAAATATATAACTTCCTTAATCTGTTGCAATTGGCTACAGAAATAATTTACAGGAAAACGAGGGAGAATTCATGGCTAGTGAAAACTGGTGTAACCTCCCTGCAGTCGCATTACACTGAAATGATCTTCTATGTTCTTAATGATTCTGTTTGTGCAAAGGCACAGTTTTTCCTCCATTCCCTGCAAATGGAATATTTTTCTCATTAAAATTTAGCTCACAGATGTCTACATGAGTTGCTTTTAACTCAGACTGCAATGTGCACACTCTTAAGATTATATCAAGGTGGACCAGAAATAAAGAAATAGGGAAGACTAATATCTCTGCAACTTTTTTTTTCAGCATTCAAATCTCAGTTACGCAAGGAAACAAGAATAAGTGTTCTATGAGAACACAATTCTAGTGTTCATATTTCAGATATAACATTTTTTCAGAAAAACCTGTCTGGGGGAGGAAGATTTTTGTAGCACAGCACAGGCAAAGTACAAGGCATTCTTTTTTTTTTTAATTTGCTTTATAGTTCGGTCTCCACATCCTACCTTCCACAGTGAATCAGCGTGCTAAGGTGAGCTGAATACAGAGCTAACATTACACAGCTTTTCTTCAGCACCTTTAACACCTGTTTTATCTGTTAATGCTCTTAGTGCCAGTTCCATGATTTGACTTTGGGTTATTTTCATCTTACTGAAATGTCAAGAGAGATAAACTATATATAAGTAAAATCCCAGCAATATCACACCACAGAACTGTGCCGGGATAGTTAACTATTTTTCACTCCCTTTTTACATCTGGTTTTAAATTCTTTTAACATCTTATAGGTAGATAGCTGAACATTTTTGAACTAAGCAGACATTTCTGTGCTATTACAATTTGAGAAAAAAATCTGATTTCTTCTGGCCCAGCCTCAATCTTAGAGCTACACGCTTGGACATTGGGATATACAGTGATACTGCAAGATTTTTTACACCAAGCAAGGTTGAGCTAGCTCAGTCTTTGGATGGGAAACCTCTGCCAAAGTTAGCCTGCAGCAGAAAGTCATGCTGAGGATGAAGGTCCTCCTGCAGAAAAATGTGGAAGAACACGCAATTAGTCTCAGACGTGGGGAAGGACAGTTACAGCAACCATCACTACATCTCCCCGTAGCTAGCTGCGAGGGAGGGTGAGCAGGAGCAAACCTTTATCCACCTCAACGGATGTTGCTAGGGCTAAAGATGAACAGCTTGGGGATTTGTCTGGGTTTTATGAGCGAGAGCTTTGTGGTGAGTAGGGTACTTGCATGGATGGCTGCTCGGGAGAATGAGGGGCAGAGGTGAGGGTGAGACATATACGCAAAGGGTGCTTGTTACATATGGAGTAAGTTGAAAGCAGGAAGATTTGGTGAAGGAAAAAATGAGTGGATGATGGAGCAATATGAACGGATGATTATGCTGGAAGAAGCTTGACGAAGAATGCATATAGATACTGGGCAGCAACGATGCTGTCTGCTGTTTTCCTCAGTAATCTCCCAAGTATCGGGAAGGTAGGAAAAAGGAAGCCTGTGAGGATTAATTTTGGTCCTTTCCATCTGGGATTGCTTTTATTACCTGGTCACACTGACTGCTGAGCTACCACTGGTCAGTCATCTCACCCAGAACATGAGGGAATACCATACCACATACGGTAATACCTAAACACTGTCTTGGTATTTACAAACGCATAAAAACACAGACTGAGTTGGGAGAGTCAATAGTCTAGCTAAGTCAACAATTGGCTGGCTTTACCAGTTATATTAAATGGGCAGAAATCGATGTCCTTCAAATCTACTCTATCTATAAAAAGAGCATGAATGCCTTTAGGGTTTTTGATTTATCAGACAATTTACAGAACGTTTTGTTAAAAGAAGAAGGTATTAATCTTCTGTTTCCTCCTCAGACAAGATTTAGCAATATTTTACAATCCATGTATAGGAAAAGAGATAAATGAATGTTCTAAGAAAGCAAATGCCATCAATAAAATAGAAAAGAATTTATTCAAGATTACAAGTCCTCCCTCAAAACTTCTGAAAAGAGGCCATATATTTTCATCTTACTGATCTCAGAATTTCCTACTGTTGCAATTTTCCTTTTGGTGTTTCTGATCCCCACCTTTAATTTTTACAAAAAATGGACATTATTTCTTCTCAGAAATGTCATACTAGACCTCTGAACATGTAATAACACCAAAAAGGCTGGAGTTTTTAAGTGCTAGCAAGAGGCAGTGACTGGAAGGTGAATCTACAAAAGGAGGTAAGGGCCACCGTGCTCCGCTTTGCAGGCTCTGGTCACTTGCCTGGTGCAAGAAGGGTCATGGCTCTGAGCTTGGCTCCTAGATCGGACATGGCAAAAGCTGGTGAGCAAATGAGGCTCCTAAAGTAGCCAACAGAACAAGGCAAGGGGCCTATCTCACCTCCCTTTTGGTTTTTAATGCCTTAATCCAGGCTGCAAAGGATTGCAATTTCTTGGTATTCGCAGCCATATCCTTCCCTTTACTGTGCAAGACCTTTCAGAAATTAAGCAGTGTCACTGTGAAAAGCAGAGGGATTGCTGATCCATTCTTCGTTTTCCCCCTTGGAGGGTGTGGTACAGCTGGATTCACTTTTCTCCATCCAAAGGTGCTCAGATCCACATCCTCTGCCTAGGAACATAAGCCCCAAGACTATTCATCATATGGGGATGCTCCACTGTCCTTAGAGCAAACAAATACTGGAGCCAGAGACAAAGAGAAGCTCCCTACACGAGTGGTCAGACACCCACTGGAAGGAGTGGAACCCTCCTTGTCCAACAGCAGCATCACTAATGCAGGGCTATTGCACATCTAATCCAGCATTTCTCACACATCCCCATTTATCCGGGATTTCGGCTGGCAACTTCATCAGCTACACCACCACTATTTGGAAAAGTCTGCTAAAGTGCAAGAAATCCCAGATGTTTCCATGGATCACGTACTCCTCAATGCACACACACTAAGTCTGGCACTTCTAGGATATTTTGGTCTTCCTGGCCACACCATGCCCTTTCAGGATGCACATATACCACGGGCCTGGTGCTGTCAGGTAAACTGTGCACAAATGTATTAGAGATAACAGAGTAAAACAACAAATGTGGGGCTTACTGCTGCTCACTACATTGTCAGTTGTTTCTGTCCGGGGTATGCCAGGCAGAAATACAGAAGCGCTGTATAAAGCATCAAAGCATTAAGCAGTGCAGGATTCAAACCCAAGTTTCCTCACTGCTATATAGTAAACACAACCACAGATCAAGATACTAATTTCTCTCTCTCTCCTGCTCCCCTCCGTGGCTTTATTGTTCTGCACAACACAAAGCAGCTTCAGCAAAAGAGGGTGAAGGCAGGTCCTTCCAGGCTGGCCCTTGGTGGGATGGTGAGGGCAGGCTGCAGAGATGGAGGCAGTGGGGGCCGAATCCTGTCAGGCAGCCTACTGTGGTGCTCAGTAATACCTCAAAGCCAAACTTTTTTCTTTTTATGATTTCTCCTGAGGCTGTTTCTGTGCAGAGCCGGATCTGCTGGGGATGCGCTGGCACCATCTGGCTGGCCAGATGGACCGTGGATACCTAGACTGATAGGGAGGTGAGTGCATCTGCGATGACAGCGTCCGTCAGCATTTCAGTGGCAGTGGGTATGTCTGTGATGGTACCATGACCTGGAGACAACTATGTTCTGCTCTGTTGCACACAGCCAAGATACATCTTATATGTAAGAAACAGTCCGAAATAAGTAACATTTTTTAAAGAAGCCTATACCAACAGAGTGAGCACATTATAAGAGCAGTTGATTTTCTTGACCCTTGTAGTAAAATTCTTACACTGAAGTACCAGGATCATGAAGGATTTCAAATTCTAAGGCACCCCACAGCCCATCCTTGGTTTCTGACATGACTGCATTGCACCTCTGGGGATCAGATAGGTTATAATCCTTCCCCCGTATTTAGAGGTTTCCTGAAGCCTGCATCTTTTGTATTCACCACATATTTAACAGATACAAGAAAAACTTTCTGTTGGTTGATTAATCAGGTTTAGAAGAAATGGTGGTGTTTACCTGCAGAGATATTAATATTTCTCTATTTCCTACATGTAAGAACATTTACATGCAATGTTATTTACAGGTTTCAGCACAACTTCTAATTCAGCAGAACATATGAATAAAAACCATATGGGAAGGACAAAAGTATATCCTGAGGTAGCTTTTCACTAGAAATATGGTCAATGGGGGAACAGATGGCTCTCAGTCACTGGCTTACATTCTCTGACCCGAACTTTACTATATGAACTAGTTTACTTACTGGTAATATTAACAGAGGCTAAAAAATGAATGTGCTAGAGCCTCACTGTCCTCCCTCTGTCCAGATCAGGACTAAGACACAGTGATAGAGCCGGGAAGGGATAAACAAGAAGTGAAAGCAGAATCCAAAAGCCATCCCTGGAAAACCATATCCCTACACAGCATTCAGCAGGGGCAGCATTTGAACACAGACCTACCATGCAACCTCATTCCTGAGAGGAGATCTCTGTCAGACCTCCCCCCCAAAAAAAAAAGTTCACCATGGGGAAGAATAGTGTTGTTTCTTCCACACAGAGGAGGAGAATAGGAGCGCACGTATCTGTCCCATTCAGCAGGTATGCCACAAGATGGTCCTTTTAGCTGGAGGTGCATCTTCTGTTACAGAGAGTTTTCACAGGCTAGGCTGTTTTGAAAGAGAAGTAGTATCTGTCTGTCGTCTCCCCACTCCCTCTAACCGGGGCAGCCAAGAACGGTGAAACTTAATTTTGAAAAATATTGCCCAAGGGCACAGAAGGAGGTCTGAGTCAGAGGAAAGGAAAATAGTTAGGTGGATTAAGGGAGGTGAGCTCATGAAATTTCTTCATAAACAGAAATGACAGCCTAGCTGGAGAAAATAAAGTTTCCCTAAGCATACCTGACAGCAGAAAGCTGACTGATCAAATAGGAGCAAAAGCGTAGTGAAACAAAAAAGGACAGAAAGTCAAGTAAGTCGGCTCTGGGGTACTCAGCACAAGAAGGACATGGACCTGTTGGAGCAAGTCCAGAGGAGGCCACGAAGATGATCCGAGGGCTGGAGCACCTCTGCTGTGAGGACAGGCTGAGAGAGTTGGGGTTGTTCAGCCTGGAGAAGAGAAGGCTCCAGAGAGACCTCAGAGCAGCCTTCCCGTACCTAAAGGGGCCGACAAGAAAGGTGGGGAGGGACTTTTTACAAGGGCAGGGAGTGATAGGACAAGGGGCAATGGCTTTAAACTGGAAGAAGGAAGATTTAGATAAGATATCAGGAAGAAATTCTTCACAGTGAGAGTGGTGAGGCACTGACACAGTTTGCCCAGAGAAGATTGGTTCAGGATTTCACACTCAATGGCTTACCCTGTCTTACACAGGAAGCCTGCAGCAAAGCTAGAACTAAACCTGGAGATCCAGATTTCACCTTTCCTTTCTTAATCATAGACTAGCCTTCCTTGAAACAGGGAAAAATGGGAATCTGTTTAATTCTGAACATGGATGTGGGTTTTACAGTTTGCAGGTATGTCTTTATTTACCTGATGACTTCAAAGGTTTCCATTAATAAAAAAAAAATTAAGGATATATCCTCAAAGTTCCTCCTCAACAGACCTTATTTTGCAATTGTAGGTGTGCTCATTAGAGAAATAGTGGGATTTATCTAAGGAAATAATTAGCTTCATTTTGATAAAACTTTTTCTGCCAAATCTCTATAGACATACATTTTATACAAGAAAATAATAATTTTATACATCAAGCTACAGCTCCTAGGTTAATTGTATTCTACGGGAGAGGACATGAGCTGTAAAAGTTCTTTCATCTATGTTGCACAATAGTTCAACTTCCTCTTTAAAAAAAAAAAAGTTTGAACCCCCCCCCCCCAAAAAAAAAAGAACCCCAAGAACAAGAAAAGAGGATTATTTCTCTCCCCCTTTTCCTTCATCTTGATCCTTCTTATACCTTGCCGTAGGCTAGCCTGACATTTTCAACTTTTTGATTCCCTCATGAAACAGACATGCTAAGTATAATCTTTCTCACAGACCTTACCGAAAGCACCAGGGATCCAGGCTTGTAGCTGTTTATCCATGGGATGTATTTATATTCTGTCTACTCAAGTGTGTTTCAGAATTAACAATAATAACGTTTTCAGAGTTCTCCAACAAAAAGCTGCCTCCAAGTTCAGGGATGACTGTGCCATAAAGTTGTCACTCATCCTACCACAGGCAAAAAACCAACCAAGAATTTAGGGGTAAGACTGAAGAGTTATGACTGATTTAGTACAAGAATTTGTAGGCTAAAATATACAGGTATACCCAAGTGCTGTGTGGAGGCTTTGCTCTACATGCCTTGTCAAGCAGGAGTCTACATTGCTTTAAGTGAAATGTTAAAGTGCCAACAACCAGGTTGACTTTGGGAGAGCTGAAGACAAGCACAGCCTACACCTTAGCTTTCCAACATGAGCGGGAGCTATGACATGAAGTAAAAAATCCAAACTATCAGGAACTATTGCAAAGAGATAGAAAAAAATCGCCGAAAATTGGTCAAGCACTGAACAAATGCATAGATTTATGGGTGTAACAAAAAAGAACACTGTCCTTTTGGGAGCTCAGTCGGTATTTCTTTTCACTCTTTTGAGCCTGTCTGGTTATTTATATACAGCGTATGCTCAGAAGTAGCTGCCCCTATTTTGTCTAATTAAGTGTAACGCAGTCTTACCTGGCAAGTCCATATTGATGTGATAATGAATCCATCATCTCTGAAGACATTGAAGATTTCAATGATTCCTCGTGAATAACCAAACACAGAGATACTAGCATCTGATACCGCCAAGTTAAACGTGAGGTAGTCGGTAGGCTGCAGAAGATGTCTTTGTTTATACAGGACAAAAATCACAATGCTGTTTCCAAACCAAGACAGCCAACCTAGAAAAAAGAATGAAATCCCTGAAATCGAGAAGCAAATAAAGCAAGAAGCAGTGTGTAAATGTGCAACATCTCTTCTAAAATTACCCTTTTGTTCCATCAGAAACAAATTGAACCAGATCATCCATTGGAAAACCTATGCATGAAGCCTTTTTAAGTAGCATTTCAGAAGCAGGAAGAAGTGAATAACTCCATCAATAACGCAGAACAAACATGAAGAGCCACTGCTGCATCTGTCGAAGATGCACCCTTGAAGGGCCTAGAGAAGTGTTTTTTCTAAGTGGACAGCTGAAACTCATTAAATGTAACACCTGCAAAAAAAAGGAAGGAGGAAAGAATGGTAGAGTGGAGCAGAGACTACAAACAATCTGCCAAAAGCTGCAGCTGTTTAGGTACGCTGTATACAATGACGGATACCAAAAGTTCACGCATGGAGCCAGAGAGCCGCTTTGCCAGTCCTCTCTCGAGAAGTGCAGCTAACACAACTAAACTTCTATCTCTTAGAACAGTCTAGGATCTCCTTGCAGTAAAGCCTGTCTGAGATGGGAATTTCTCAGTAATATACCCGATATTCTATATGAAAAGAACATTTCGAACAGACCTTTTGGAAGCTTTAAATGCTTTTTAAATTGAAAGAAGGTTGTGTCCTCTCTTGGTCTCCTGGACCAGAAGTGCCTGACTTACACGTGTCTAGTTACATGAGGAACACGCAAGGGAGGTGACTGCAAATGGTGAAAGTCAGCCACTTACTCAGGTGGAGAGACCTCGAGTTTCCAAATGTGCATGGTTATTGCTCCACCTATCAGTGCAAGACCTTGGTAGTTTGCATTCCACTTTTTGGAATGATGTAGAAACTAATGACTTTTAACAAAACGTTTACTCGTAAGTGTCAGGCTCAGTGCTGAAAATGGGGCTTAGGCAGCGAGGGGGTTGGCTCCAGGGCAGCTGCTGAAGGGGGATGAGCAGCAGGTTGAGCAGCACCCAACTCCCCCTTGGCTCCCGTTTCCACCCCCCAAACCAGCTCTGCCACTACCAACATAGGTGGCCTCACTTTGCCTTGGCAATGCGGAGCAAAAGACCACCTCTTCTGAGTGCCTGCTGCCTAGGACAGGCTTAGGAACCCAGCAGCTGGGGGTTTTGTTCCTCGCAGTGGATGCCAGGGTACAACATCACCAGGTGAGGGAGAAAAGAGTTGATCCATCGCCCTCTGTCCAGGCACAAGCAGCAGACATTCCAGGGTAAGGGTGCTGTATACTGACCCGGCAAGAGGTGAATATATACACTGAAGAGGGACATGACACGATGGCATCACACAGCATCTCTGGATATTCAAAGGAGTTCACGAGATGAAAGATGGCCGATAGGTTTAATGTTGTGGCACGAGGGCAGCTGCCTTCCGTCAGGAAGGATCAACAACCCCATATGTCAGGAACACAGCACTTTGCTGCCAGGGCTATGAAGGGAGGGGAGGAAATTGCCTCCAAATCTCCAGGCCATCTGGGAGTATTGTGAGCTGAAATGCCAAAGGGCAAGGCGCTTGTTCTCCAGCCTGAGAGGTTGGGTACTAACTGCCAGGTGAGGTGCTCTGGGGGGTTTGGAGTGGGAGGGGAGGTGGTTGATGGGACAGTCTCTGTATGGCCCTACGAACTGCTTTTTCTGCCCAGCAATTTCCTTGGAATAACTTCTCTTTGCAAAATTGCCAAGCTGCTGCTGCTCTGCCTTGCTTAGCAAATGCACATGGTTTACTAAGGAGCTTTTGAAATGGGAAGAGCTGACACGTCGGCATATGGTATTAACCAGAAATAGTCACTGGTGCAATGATACACTGAGATACATATATTTTATACATGTCTCATTATAAGATCAACAATAATAAAAACATTTTATTCTGGCCACTAGGTGACAGAGTCTTGTTTCCAATGGTTGCATGCATTTTAAGTTAGGAATTGTTTCTGACTTTTGTCTGAGTCTAGATACTATAAGCAGGCACAGCAGGGCATTGGAGGAGGACGGCTTTGGGAATGCATCACGATAGTCTGCAATGCAAACACAGTAGTTGTCTTGTTTGTGCACATCAGCTCTACCTTCTCTAAGGTAAGATAGTTTTCAAGGCAGTAGGCATGGAAGTATTTTCCCTGTCAATATGAAGACACAGTGCTAAAATGGCAGACACAATAAAATGGCACCTCTTTTGTAAATAGCAAAATCTTGTCAACGCAGTGTAATGGATAGGAGGGCTCCCCTGAAAGTGTCAGACACATGCCCTTCCTGGGAAGGCACAGAGCAAACTCCTCCTAGCCTGGAGGGTAAGGGAGTTTTCAGCTAAAGTGTCTTAAGGAAGAAATTGAGTAAAACGTCATGTAACACAACAATACACATTTTAGATGGAGGTAACAGAGACACAGTATTTGTGATCCTTTTTGGAACAATATTCACACACTAAGGGTGGGGATGAGGGACACACCGAGGGAGATAAGGTTACTGAGCGAGTATGACTCCGTCAGGAAGGCACAATCCTTTTAACCAAAGCAACTGGACAACCTGCACTGGCATATCCAGTCTGATCCTTCTGGGTAGGAGATCATATTAATACTGTGGTAAAAAAACAGGAGGAACTCGATTCTCAGTAAACCATAGAGTAACAAGGAGTGGTCACATAAAAGTACTACCAGCTAGGGCAGTGACTATGGGACACTGGATCTCTGCACCATCAGATAGATGTGCTGGTCTGGGGTTGCTGACTATATTGACCGACTAATTTAAAAAACAAAAATCAAAACAACTAAACAACCCCAAAACAAGAAAACCAACAACTCCAGCCAAAAGAACACCTCAAACCAAACAACCTCTCTCCCGCCCTGTCCCCCAAACCCTGACAGCACAACAGGGACAAAAGCTCTGAACTTTGAAGTGCTGTAAGGCCTTGGTGTCACCAGGCAGCATCTCAATAAAACAGAGGATGGAAAAGAAACAACCCAGAGAACTAGTTTCATTTTTTTTTGCATGCTGCCGGCAATATTCACTCACAAGGCTACACGAAAAAAAATCCCAAACCCAAACCCAAAATCCAACCCCAGCATCCTAAGGTAATCGGGGTGAGAAAGGACAGGTTCCAACTGAGATCAAAACGTGGCTCAGAGAGAAAAAAAAAAGCAGATAGGAAGAAACTGAGCACTTCCACCCAACATAATGTTCAGAGAGGAATCACCACATCTCCCCCATAAGCTGTAATGCTGTCCGATATGGGCTGCTCGTCAATAAGAGACGCTGGCCCTTCCGAGGTGGCAAAATACGCAGATAACATACAATTACTGAAGTTCATTAACACAGGAGAACTGGGAGCAACTTCTGTGAGACTGGTGGTATCCGACTAGAATAGGTTAAATGGGTGTTGATAAATGCTAAATATTGAGCAGCTCAGGAGTCACCTTTACTCCTCAGACACTCACAGAGAAGTACTTGGCACCACATTTGCAACCATTGGGAGGCAGGAGGAATGGGATGGACAGCAGTATTAAAAAAGTTGTATTGCCCTTGTATAATTCAGTAGTAATACTTCCCCTGGAATAATACCCCCAAATAGAGCATTTTAATCCACAGATATCAAAAGTGCTCCACAAAGGAGGTTGGTGCTGTTATCTATGATTTCTGGCAGAGGCACAGGAAGGCTGCCAAGCAAGCTGGTGGTAGTCAGGAACCGAAACCCGATCGACAAAGTCCTGTATCAGCCTGCTGTCTGCCAGCCCGTGCAAAGAAAGCACCAAAAAAGTAGCCAGCAAGAGTTACTAAGGATATTGAAAATCTCTCTGCTGAAAGAAACTGAGAACAGTGAGACTGTTTAACTCCAGGAATAGCTAAAAGGGAATACAACAGTTTTACAAACGTTTCTGCCAAATCACTCAAGCCTGAGCATCCAGACATACCCTATTTTTCTCTCACATACCTGAGATGGACTTTGAACAAGCAATAAACCCCTGAGGCTGCATGCAACTTCATTGTTAGCATTAAATTTATGTTTTTGCAGAGTTAAATTTGGTACAAGGGAACCGATAGCTCCGAGCTGGGCATCCACATTTCCAATAGATGGCTGCATCCATGCCCAGCTAAGATAGGTTACTATGCTTTGTTCTTAGACTTCTTCTTATTAGACACTGTTGCATGGCTTTTACCGGTAAAATCTGACAAGAATGAATTAGAAAAATGGGTGTTACAAGTCACCGATCTGCCGTTTAAAATATACAGGGACTCTTAAGTGGAAGAATTCAAGAAACAAGAGCAAAAGGTGAAGGCTCAGTGTCACAAGACAAGCTACGCTTTTCCCTGAGCAAATAACCTTATCTCTAGGATAGAAATTGGATTGAGCATCTAGATATAGAGCAGGCACAAATGAAGTAAATTACTGATTCAACTACATATACACAAGCATAAATATCTACTTGAAGAGGTTTGCTGTAAAAGATTTTCAGACTAGAAAACTTTATTTAAAACAGTGATAAAATCTAGAGAATTTACAAAGCTGTCATTAACTACGGCAACAGTGAAGTGACCCTGCTCTGTTTTTAGTCTCTGCTGCTAATTATACATACGCAATATCCTACCCAGGGCATATTGCCAGTTTTGGCAGGAAGGAGAAGAGTCATCATGTTTTAGACTTGACAAAGCGTGGAGAATTATTTGTTCAACAAAGGCAATCATCCTGTGGATGAATGTTTTGTGAATAGCTTGTTTCCTTTCCCACCTTCTCAGATTCAGCTGTCACACAGTGTCCCAAAAGAATGCTCATTCTGTCACTTGTCAAATAACAGTTTACTGTTACTATTCGGAAACGTGGGCCATTTAAAGGCATGTTTGGATCTTGTGGTCTGTTCCAGTTTTCTAATGGGGCTGGTAATGCTCTCAGCACGTCTTTTTGATATAAGAACTCACAAAAGGTCAGAATTTGTTGTCTAACAAATATTCTCTCCTATTGACTTAAAATTTCCTCTTATGCCAAGCATTCACTCTAACAACCCCAGTTAACTGTGAAACTAGGGAAAACAAGTACAGAACAAATTGTGTATAAATGGAGAAAAGAACAATTTACTTAAGAATTCCAATTAATAATCATGAAGAAAAAAAAGCTTCATTTTTTTCTCCCAGGTCTCAGTTGACTTAGCTAGCAGCTGTGGACAATACTTTTAAATTGCTTCTAAGAATTTAAACTCTACAAGGATTTTCCACAGTAGTATACCACTTAGGGTACAGGCAAAAAGGGGTCAGATATAATGCTAGCAACAGGACAAGCTCCCACCTGGCTGTCAAAGTTCTGAGCTTGTGGAAGGGAAGGATGGAAACAGAGCGCTGCCTTCAGAAAGGGGATGCTGATGCAGACGACCTAACGAAGGGTAACACTGTGGCTGCTATCACCTGCAGATAGTCTCTCGAAGCACGGTTTGATGGCTCACTGCTATGTGATTGGCATTGCATTTTTTCCCTGCTTTGCTGGTCTCCTGGCCAAAGCATTAGCAAAGAGAATGATGGAACGGTGATTCGGGTGCCAAGAAGCAGTGCAGTGATCTCAAAACCCATCGGCATTTGCGAAATGCACTCACGCACTTCAATGCTGGTATGCTTGTGATGGTAGCATGCTATTCCTATTCCAGCGCAGGCTTTGAGCTCAGGTAACGCACGGACCGGCCTTTGTGCTCTGCTGCCAGAAGGGCAAGAGGGTGTCTGCCTAAGAGAGCACTTTGTTCTGCCACTTCACTGCTCCCCAGACAGACTGAGTTATTGGTGTACATAAAGCTAATAGCTGTAAATTGTTATGGTTGGTGCTTGTAGAAGTACCGCAGTCGACCTTTAAGGAGAAAGACAAGAGGACTTTTCTGATCTATGTATTACTAACAGATTTCTTTCCAAAGTTCTTATTGTGAAAAGGCATACCTACCTTCATCACATTTTAACCAGATCCACACCACACTTCACTTGGAGTAGTGCTATTACTGGTTATATATACTCTGCAAGACATGCAACTTGAGTTTTAAATCTGGAGGTAAGTTTCAGGAATAGCAGCTATAACATGCCAAACACTTGTAAGCTTGGCAGAAGGATCTGGAGCAATCAAAAACCAATAGACATACAACCTAAAAGCTCAGGCATCTAGGTACTTTAAAAAGTATTTGCTAGGAGACGTGGGCTCACCATTAGGAAGCAGCAGAGGAAAACACCTCTGTTGGTCAACTGATGGAAGAAGTTTGAACTACCAGTGTGATGCAGAGGCAACACTAGGAAGGATCAGTAGAGATGGGAAAGTGTAAATATTAATGTGAGTGGTGATAGCAAGACCTTGCTCGGATGCTGTACTCAGTCCTGGCTATAAGTTAAAAAAACCCCAAACCGAACCAAAAAAACCCCCACAAAAAAAACAGAGTCCAGGTTGGAAAAAACTGTAAAAGGCTGCTAGGATGATATGCTGGGATGACAGGAGAAAGGATATTATGACACGAGATAAACAAATTATAACAATAAAAAAAAAAACACCCAACAAAATCACCAAAACAACAAAAAAAACCTGCTCACTTGCTTAATGTAGGAATACAAAGGTTGACCACAGGATATGATTGTTCCTTTGGGAACACGGACTGGGCATAGGATGTTAACTGCAGGCAAACAAATTATTTCAATTAAAGGAGTGACAAAAAGGGTATAGAGCTGGTGTGATCACTTTAGCTGAGAAGTTAGGGAAAGGCTCCTACCCTGCAGAGAAACAAAATCAGGAACAGGCTGTCAATAGGAAGAGTGGTAGCAGCACCAAAAAACCCCTAGTCAGTTATATGAGGGAGCACGATAGCTTTGTAAATGAGATTATAATATTGTCACAGCAGGGGACTAGCCTTGCTGACCTAAGATGTTCTTTCCAGTCTTAAGCGCAACTGATTAATTCATTAGCTGATGGTGCACCCATTCATGAAGAGATACGCAGATGTGAACAGATTGGGGATAAATTGGAACAACTTTGATTTATCTTATGGCCACTCCTCTAATTAAGTCTCCTAAGATAGAAACCATACACTTTTCTACTAGAATCTCTGTTTTTATTCCGAATACAACTTTTCCTTCCCTAGTTCCTACAGCTTAAAAAAGAAAGTCTCATGTAAACATGTTAAAACATTTAGCATTTTACGTTGTAACTTCCGTAGACATTTCTCAAGCATAAGCTGAGGGCTGATAAGCTACTTGAAATGTGATAATCTTAGAAAAAGAAAAAAATCTGCTTATATCAATCACTTAAAAAACAGAAATATTTTTGTATACGCTGTTTAGAAGAACGGATTTAATAAAAGTTACATTTTCTTGTATTTTCCTGTGAGGTTTTACGGTTGGAAATTTTGATTACCTAGCAAACCTGCATTCTTTGAAATTTTATAATGTTTCCTTGTATCCTGCAATGAGTAAGCCCCAAATAGATGATATTTAAACAAACAAACCCAAATTGCACTGGGATCAAAGCAAGTTCATATTGGTTGCCATTTTCAAATCCTTGTTGTACACTTACAATAGCTATCTTCCAGCAGAACCAAAATGAACACACGGTATTGTGACTGCTAACACGGGATAATGTTCTAGCACTTAAATCTTTTGTAGATCCTGTTTGAAGAAGCTTATTTCTATGTGCATCAAACATTTAAAGGCAAAGCAGTACAAATAGTTCAAAAAAAGTTTAAAACTACAGAACCATATTTTCTGTCTCTGCAGGAGGTAATTGTAGGATGCCAACTGACTGTCAGCAGTCAAAACTTTGGAAACCACAGAACATTAACTCAGTGCCACTGAGGCACGAGAAGACACAGAAGTATCATGTACTTCTGATAAGGTACTTTTTTTCATCAGTTTAGCAAACATTAGTTAAAAGTTTACAAGCTTGACTATTTTTTCCCCTCAAGATTTCTGCATTGATTATTAATCTCTTTTTAACAAAAGAAAGCTGTACCTCTTTGATCTTGTAATAGCTGAAGAGAAAAGTTGCATTTTCTAACATCCTGTTCCATTAGGGATGAAACCCGAACAAATCACTTTATACCAAACTCTACTTAGGAGCTTCTTTTCACATCCAAGCCGAGTACATACCTAAAGCCAGTAGGTAGAAACCTATGATAGTCTCTCCTTGCTCTGTCACAGCTGCCTCTCTGCTCAGAAAACTGATGTTGTTGTTCCTCCAGGGTGCCTGTGGAGAAAACTGGGCAGACATTTTCAGTGGAGCTTATGACCCAGAAATTGCCCTTTCCCCAGTACGTCCCGGCGAAATAAAACGGTTCCAGCCTTTTCCTCAGTTGTTGCTCCCTGTATTCGAGGGAGATATTCAATAAGACTAATGATCTAAAGAAGGAAATCTCAAGGGACAGGAGGTTTGCAGCCTTCTGACCTGTTCTTCTTCACTAATCCTATCTATTAATACAGCCCGTGAATCTGTGGCCAGCCCAAGACAGCAGATTTCCTCATATCCTTATTACCGCTACATGCAGAAATCTTTAATGAAGAGCATGTATCTGAGAAAAAGACAACTTCATTTAAAATAGGGGGCTGTCACATAACCTACAGGTTCACAGGCACACCCACAAACATAGTGCATATTGATACGTTGCTAAAATAGCAGTACTTCTGTCTTTCTCTTCACTGAAGACCAGTAGAGTAGAAATTGAGCAAAAATCTCACACAGATTTAAAAAAAAAGAAGGCAGAGTAAGAAAAAAAAAAAAGGGGAGATGTCACGCCTGAGAATGTGACTCTAAGATAGCAGAAGAAATGAGCTACTTTACCTGCAGGATAGTTACTAATTTAAAAAGGGAGGATAATTTCCAGTACAGGTTGACAAAAACTTTTAAGTCCTTTGAATCGTATTTTCAGACTGCTAAGCACCCTCCAATCTAGTGCACTCCAAGTATAGTTGGATTTTCCCACACTGTT
>NW_009630393.1:39775-70919 GCF_000690535.1 Cariama cristata
TCACTGCCTGAGAATGTGATTTTAAGATAGCAGAAGAAATCAGCTACTTTACCAGCAGGATAGTTGCTAATTTAAAAAGAAGGGAGGATAATTTCCAGTACAGGTGGACAAAAATTTTTTAAGTCCTTTGAATTACATTTTCAACCTCGTGCACTCCAAGTATAGTTGGATTTTCCCACACTGTTGAAAAATGACAGATCTCATCTTGTCAAGGAGACACATTACGTGTGATTTAAGTGAGTCAGTCTGGAGTATTTTCAGTCTTTACTGAGATATCGATGATTATGTTTCAGATATGGCCTTTCTTACCAATCAGGTTCTAGTCACAATTAAAAAATTTGAGTCTGAATTAATTCATTGGGACCAGCAAAGTTTTCCTGGTGAGCAACACACTTTTACTGCACTGAAATCCCTGTGCCCTTCTCGGTGCCCAGACCGGTTGGTCTCTTCCCACCCTGGGCAGCAAATTGGCCTTGGTGGTGGCACCTGGCCGAAGGAAGTAAGTGTGACCCGCACACTTGCTTCACTGCAGTCCCTTGCAAAAGTGCTAGGCTTGACTTGTCCCCAGCCATCTCTCTCTTGTACCAGTCACTGGAGTGCCGCTCTCCCTTTCTGCAACCTAACGTCTGCAGCATGGGTCTGGCAGCTCCCGCAGATCCCATTAAGCAGCCAAGTGACCCAATTTTCCCAACTGCTAGCTACAGCCCACCTCCTGCTGACTTTTTGTAGAGACCTCTTCCTACAGACAGCTGGAGTTTAACTCTGACAAGCCTCCTAAAACACAAGGCTTAGCAGAGTGACCTGGGACTTACCAGCCCGGTGATTAAAAATGGCCCTAGCAGTGCTCTCAAGGCCAAAGTCCTTCATTACTCTGCTCCTGCAACAGTCCCAGGTTGCCCCCAATATTCCCACCACCACCACAGCTTTGGGCATCACTCGACTGTGCGCACAACCCTCACAAGGGTGTCCGGCATGCCCAGCACATGCAGCCTTTTCTCTGCGATGGTGCTGCTCTCTGAGGTTGCCATTTAAGCATCCTGTGGTTCCCAGCAAAGCTCTGGACATGCATCAGCTTTCACAGGGAACATGTGCACAATCACAGCTTTTCACCACTGAGCTCCAGCAGCCATTTCTAGCTGGTTATCCGCCTGTCTGTAGGTGGATCGCTGTTCAGATGGAGGGTTGGGATAAAGTTGTGCCTGAAGGCAGCACTCAGGGACATTCAGAAATGCTCAAGGAGGCCCACAACAAAACCCAGCAATATCACCTACACTTCAGGACAAGGAACGTGAGTCAAAGAAGAGGTCCTCAGCTTAGAGGTGATCACAAAGCCTCTGTCCATGGATGCTCATGTCTTCATTGGAGTGTATTGGATCACCTACTGAGAGAAAGGGTGGAAAAGGATGACACTGCATTGGGCAAAAACTGTCTACCTGGTCCATGTTCCCTCTACTGTCTTGCCCAAAATGAATCAGCCACCCAACAGACCGCTTGTGGGATGAGACCAAGGCCTCTGGGCAAGATCCCTCAGCCTTGTGAGAGGGAAGAGAACAGTTCCTTGATGAGTTTCCTCCAGTGATGAGGCACATCTTACCCCGTGAAGGTCATTCCTGTTGTGCAGCCAGGACCTGGTGTCCTGGAACTGGGTGTTGGTCCCCACCTCGCAGGAAGCCACGCTCACGGCAAGTACAGGCAGTGCTGATCTCCTACACCACAGGCACTGCTTGCTAATCGCTTCCCTTTGTGCACAAGCAGTTTTTCCACGGCATTTGGCACAGGCCTGGACTTCTGAGTTTGGCATCTGTTGTCACACAAATGCCAGTGCCCATGACTTGGATTAAATAGGGAAAGGGACAACCAGCAGAGAGTATTTTTCACGCAAGCCATTCAAGCAAATTGTACGATTTACACACGTGACCTCTTTTGGCATAAGCACTTTAAACAATAATAGAGTAACAATGATCATTATTTTCCTTTTGCTACAACAAAAGGCAAATCATATTATTTGCCTTGATATCTTGAACTTGAATCTTGACTTTTCCCAGCTGCGAGTTTCTTTTGGTTTCATATAAATGCTGCAGCTCCATGGACACCTCAATTCAACTTTCCATTTCAACGAGAGTCTTCTGCCAAGCTTTGCACCTTGCAATAGTAATGAGAAAAAGAGACTTTTGATATCAAGGACAAAAAAAAAATAATCAAGGTGAACTGTTCTCCATGGTCAAGCATCCCTTTTGATGACTTTTTTCCACCCCTGGTCTTCACACAGTACACGGAGTAACTACTAACTTGGCCTGCTTGCTGTTTTCTCCTTACTCTCTCCAGTGGCATCCTTCAATGAAGGACAGAGGCTTTGCAAACTCCTGTGGTTTGCCTCATGTGTCCACAGGTCACTGTACTTCCAAACGAGAGAAAGGCTCTTCTGCAGATTACAGTTGCCTCGTTTCTTGTCTCTCAGTGCTTTGGCGGTGACCAATTTTAAGACCATCAATAAGCCACATTTTCAAGTCTAACAGCAGCTGAAACTTCTATGCTAGGTATAAAAGAATATAAGCAAATAATACTTGTGGCTGCACTTGAGGGTTTAATGCAGCTGTTACTGGAAGGTTAATGAAGGAAGAAACCCTCTGAAATCACCGAAGCCTCAGGATACCTGATTAAAGCGAGTGATGAAATGACCGGGTTATGACACAACAGGTTGAAAAAAGCCCACTCCAAACCAACCAATGATCTCTGAGGTGACACGCAAAGCCAATTTACAGAGGATATAAGCCAGCAGGTAGCCTCTATTTGGGCTGCTAAAAAAGTGCAACAGCCTTTTAATCCCTATCCACCTCTCTAAAAGGCTTTCAAAGTAACTTCTATACCAGCACAGTAAGGCTAGTATCACAGCAGCATTAACTGACCTGAGGTACTCCGGCTGGTTACATTAGAGTTCAGTTTACTGACTGTTTCCACTACATCGTAACTGAAAAATCCTAAGAATTAAAATCTGTGTGTGACAGAAAACCTATGATGTATGTTTCTAACAAGCACCTGCATTCTCTGAGGGGCACCGAGAATTTGGCAGTTTCCAAAAGAATGATTTTTTCAGAAAGCCAGCGCAAGTCCTCACAGCACTATTTTTGCATGATGCCTGTTACAAGGGGATTAAAGAAAGGGACAAAAAAGGAAGGATGCAAAAGGAAAAATATGCAGAAGGCTTGGGTTAAAATAAACCACAAGCAGATAGAAATTGGTTCCGTGGAATAAAAAT
Organism: Cariama cristata; assembly: GCF_000690535.1. Taxonomy (NCBI): domain Eukaryota; kingdom Metazoa; phylum Chordata; class Aves; order Cariamiformes; family Cariamidae; genus Cariama; species Cariama cristata. The sequence goes on from NW_009630393.1 coordinate 43,032, forward strand.
ACAGTGTTGTCTCTGGAAGGCATAAAATTTTGTGAAATTTCACTGAACTATGAATCAGGAGGATTTCCAGGCAAATCCAATGGTATATTAGTAGGAACATCTCTACACAGATTTTTTTAAAGAAATTATTTTCATTTCTACTTCATATTTTTCATTAGACTATTCACTATAAAATGAAAAAAACTGTCAATATCCAACTTAGTCTTGCAAAGACTAATCATGCAATGATCAGTTATGCCTATGGATTTCATTGAGTTACTCAGAAAAAGCATTTCATATCAGTAACAGATGATTTTTCCAAAATCAGATCACGTATTTGTTCACAAGAAAACGCACTTGTTGAAATGATTTGCACAGGGTCTTTTCTAATGCCTGCTGAATTAAAAGACAAAGCTGCAAACAGATCAGGTCAGTAATACTTAAAAACATATCAATGGGCGAATGGGAATGACTGTGCTAGCTGCGTGCCACTTGGAATAGCTTACCTGTACGAAAGCAGACCTGAACCTGCTCTCTCGTTGCTGAGGTTCAACTGGTGGTAACATAGCGACCTTCAATTTCATAGCAGAAAACCACATCTGAAATATTTAAATTGAAGAGTGCTCATAATGTGAAACATGCTCGACCATTTATGTTTCAAAACGTGCCCGTTTAACCCTAGACCGTTCCCTTGCTGTGACATTTTAGCATGAAAACAAATGCACTCAATGCACTCTCTAGTTGAATGTCCGAACCACGTTTCAGCTCCTGTGTTAGGTTACTTGCCAAAGTCAGTTAAGCAAATGATTACATCATATAATTAATGCATTGTAAAATTCATGCTTCTGCCTTGATTTTAATGGAGTTTAGCCTACTCTGCTTCATGCTTTACTCTTATTCTTATCATCCTGAAAGCTAATGTTTCTGTGAGGAATTCTGTTCTGTAGCTTGTGACAGATCTAGAAAATAACCTGTCAGAAAAAAAGCTTCTTTAGCGCTTATTACTGCAATATACAGTTTGAAATCAACAATTTCTCAGGGAACACTGCGTTTAGATTGATGCCAATATCAAAGCAGACTATCCTGCAGCTTCATATATATGCTACTTTCATATGGAAAGATGATTTGGAAGAAGGGAAAACTGCCATGTGCAGCTCAGGTGGCTGAGGCTTTGTATTACTTAAACTCCCTGCTCTGAGCTGAACTTACACTCAGGAGGTGAGGTGATGCTAAAGAAAACTAAAGCCCTCTGGGCAGCTGCCTCAGTTCATGAGAGATGGCACTGAAGAGCGGGAAGTCCTGCTTGTGAGATGACAGAAAGAGTTTCCTAAGGGAGAGAGGGGACCAGGAACTTTCAGCAACCGCTGAGCAAGAGCGGAATTTGGGCTGGAAGGCAGAACCCTCTCTGTGGCACGGAGGAGTTCAAGATTTGAGCACTTTTATCTCCAATCTGTCTTCATGAGTTGCACTGATTTTTTTTTTTGTATTAAAAAATGTTTTCGTAGTTCCCGCTCTAGGAAAATTTGGCTTTTTGACTGTAAAAGCCTGCAGAAAAAGCAGAACAAACCCCTCAGCATTTCATGTATCAGCAGGACTTTAATGTCAGGAGAATCTTAAAGTGGCATTCTAGGGACTAAGCAACCTATTGCGAATTAGGGAATTATACAGGGGAAAAAACCCAAAGAAACATAAAGCATCTCAAAATGTATTTCATTTATGACAAAAGAACAGAAATAAAGAATACTAACATGGGGAAAAGCCTCAATAATAATTCAATAAAACACACCCTGCCCAGCATCTGCCCTTCTCGCTGCTGTTACACTTACCTTTCCGCTCTGTCTCTTGAAAGCCATTGGGTTGTGGGTTTCACTTGGGGCTGGGGGGGAATGGCTACGGGGAGTCAGCAGGTTTCCCAGGTTTTTGCTGGGAGGAACATGATGGTGGTGGTAGTGGTTCCTCTCTCTCTGCTTTGCCAGGAGGAGCATGATGTTGAAGCTGCTGATTTCTTCCTCCTCTTTCTAAGGTCCGCTTGGGGCTAATATTGTACGTTTTCTTTCATGCTTTACACCTTGTTCTTTTTATTTGGTCTGCAACTCCACATTATGTTTGAATGTCCTATATAAAAAGTATCTGACGTGTTATATACTTATCTATTTTCTCTGTTGGTTTTTCCCTGCTCCCAGGTTTAGATTTAACTGTTTGCTGTTCCAAGCCCTGAACTGACACCCTGTGCCCTGTCATAAATATTTCAGTCGACACAGAATAACTATTTGCTACTCCTGGCTGTACAAAAATTGTGGTTATATCCCATGATTATAAAAAAAACCCAGTAAATCAAATCAGGAAATAGTCATCTGATGATTAAAAAAACCCTGCTGTCACAACTAAGCCAGCTAAAGCAAAGTTCCAGACAGGCCAAGGCAATGTGAGGCAAAGCAAGCCTGACATGCCTTAATACTGCGATGTTAGTGCATAGCCTGGGGACACTGAACTAGCGATAACTGTATTTGTGGGGCTGCAGGCTACACAGGTCAGGCAGTAGCTGGATAAAGCTGCACTGCCTTCACTGAAGTTTTGTTCATTCACACAGAAATTATAGCACAAAGCAAACCTCCTGCTTAACTCCATCTCTTCTTATTCTGCGTCAAATTACGCACAGATTGATTCTGACAACTTAAGTGAAAAAAGTGTGGGTTTCCTTTTTGACGATGCTTTTGCTTTACATGCTCAGCTCCAATATCCAAACTAGCAAAACAACACAGACTTTTATCTTAACATGTTCATAGGAGATTGTGTGCAGGCAGCATAAATGAGAGCAAAACCCAAGGCACCGTGCTTTCATTCCATTGCCTTTGCCATCACGTCTGAGAACAGAGCCTGCAAGGGTTCTCTCTTCATTCCTTTTATTTAATTTGTGCTTGCCTTGCACCAAGTGTCCAGAAATTACAAGGTGGTAGGATTCACACCGTGCAACTTCCCCTTCAAACCTCAGATACGTTGGCTTCCTCAAACTTCCATTCAAATTGATGAGCTTTCCAGGGATTTAGCCACAATTAGAATTTAATCCTGGATTAAAAGAATACAATGCAGGAGGAGGAAATCACCGAAAACATAAATAATCTTAACCTAGTATTATGAATCCACTTGTTTCCAGGCGCTGGTTGCTATTATAAGCCGTATACCATAGGCTCCCATGAAGTCTTGAATACTGGCATTCCAGGAGGTGTGGGGGCAGATAACAGAAGTGTCTCATAACAATGACCGACCTAGGAGACCGCTATCGCAGAGGAATCCTAGACATGCTGGTTTCTTCTGCTCTTACCCTTTCTGGACTTCTTGTAATACATTTACTGGTTTTTTGTTGGAAATCAGAAAGAACGCATCCTCTTGGGATGCTGAAAAGGAAAAATGCTTTTTCTTCTGATATCTAGTTCATGCTCCTGCACATCCCATGGACTAAGAGGACTAACGGACATTTCCAGAATGCCAAGAATGCCACTACTCCAAATGAGATTAGAGCTTGGAAAGCATCTAACGTATTACCAGATTGCTTGAAAACAGCTACACATGATCAGAGAATTACTTGCAAGCTATATAACAATACCTAATCAAGTCAGGAGTATAAAGGTTTTATATAGAATCAAACACTTTTCCTTACTTCCTATGTATTGTTCCTTACCATCAAATATTACACTTATTTCCTCCTATGCTAGGTTTTGATTCATACATCAAAATATCAGCACTCACAAGCTTTTATGTCTAAGCTCCTAAGAAAGAGGAAAATAGAAATCTCCTTCCCATTACACAAACTAGTTTACTTCGGGATAGCACTTTTCCATACATCAAAAATACATTAAAAAAGACCTAAACATTGTACTTTTACTTACACAATGGTAAAGGTCCCTTGTTGAACAGGATATATGAATATAAGATTAACGTCCATGTTCTGGAAAGTTAGTGGGGCCTCTATTTTTGAACAAGCTGCTTCAGTTTCTCTTCCAAACTTGGGGAAGAAATCAGGAGTGCAATTTCTGGAAAAGCAAACTGGGGTTTGGATTACTACTAGGTACTTACTGCCTCTTTTGTGTGACTGCCAAAGGAATTCTGTATAAATCTGAAGTATCATCTCGGCCATGTAGTAAAGAACATGAGTTTTATCACAGACATTATTTCCTCACATGAGCAGCTTTAACAGAAGCATCATTATGTCACAGAATACAAGTGTTTTCTGCAGGGACTCCATTCTGGCTCAGAATTTAAGTTGGCCTTTTATAGCAGACAGCTTTCTGCCAATATACTGTATAGACGGTATTTTATAACCAAAATAAAGTATACTCACTCTATGAGAGAGGAAAGAGTTGCACATCCAGGTAAGCAGTGGGATTTTACAGAAGAAACTTTGACCCCATTAAACTTTTATTTACTGAAGACAAGATTCATGCTCATTTGCAACAAGACAAGTGAAAGAAAGTGAAAAACCTCACAATCTCTGTATATTTTGTAATGCTAGAAAATTGTCAAATGTTAGGGTTGAGGCTTCCCTACCTCTGCCTATGAATATTTTGGAAGCACTGTAGATACATTACCGGTTACCCTATAGATAAAACACAACCAATGCACATCAGAGGAGGAGAGGCAACACTGCTGCCCCGCTGACTTTCTAACACCTGAACCCCATCACCACCACCAGCCCTGCTTCACCCCCAGCACCTCCAACGAACAGATCGTGCCTCTTGAATTTACAATACAAAAGCTTCAGATTTTACCTTAAAGATGAATAAAGCGTGCATGCAGCCATACACGTTCGCCAAAGAACAGGGGTGACATTGGGGTGATAAGGGCACAGAGGCAGACCTCTGTGTCTGTTGTAGCAGTTCAGCCCCTATCTTCCCCCATCCCCGCTGCCCGCCCCACTCGTTCTTCCCGAGCCTTTTGTGTGTAGAGAAAGGCTGATTCTCCTTACAGTCTCTTCTGTGGGGATTTCATGGAGCTGAAACACTCATTTATTTTCTTTCCCATCCAAAATCGGAAAGTAGATTCTCTCACTTCATTAGGTTTTATTGAAGCTGACTGCTTTTCAGCATCGTTTCCTAAAGAAAAAGCATGTGTGCCATCGCCCTGTCTATCAGCCTGCTCCTCCCTGGCAAATTTGAAGCTACGTGCCAGTCTCAACCACCTGCAACAGAGAAGTAGTTTCAGACATCTGGATTACAAAAGGTTTCAGGAGAAGCTGTCTCAGCCTTTAATAACGCCAAGTGAGAGTTACTAACGTTCTTTCCTAACCTCTTCTGTTAAAAGGACATTAAGAAAGGGCAATAGTGGTATCTATCTGTGTCTTCAGCACAAGGTTGGGATCAACAGTTTTACAGAAGACAGAGATACCATCACCTTAGCAGTCTTCAAGACGCCATGGTGGTACACAGAAAGGCTACAGATGCCAGCCTTTCTCATGGTAAACATTGATGCAAGACATATGTAAAGACAAAAATATTCCTATTTTTTTATTTTTTAAACTTGCAAGCATTGCACATTTTTAAGTTGATCTACTTAAATGATATTGACACTGTAACTTCAAATCAAAAGGCTGACAACAATGGATAAGTAGTAGGTATCAGTAGCTTCCACTGAAGAACCATATGGGGCCACAGCTTTTTCATGTGACTGAATGTAGCATTCCTACAAGAGAAGAAGACTTAGCACAACACAAGCCTTACAGATGAGAAAACACCATCTCTTCTTTACCTGGAAAGTGCTCTAACAGCGCTTTAGGGAAAGGATGGAAGCAGATCATCTCTTCTTTCCCTGGAAAGTGCTCTACAGCGCTTTAGGGAAAGGATGGAAGCAGACGACTTCTCAGAGAAGAAACAGGAACAAACAACTCCAGCAGGGATTTCAGAGTGGCTCGCCTGAAAAATACAGCCTCTCTGATCTTGCAAATGAATGGCAAAGTTCCTCAGAACTTCAAAAGGAGCAGTATCGGCTTTTCAGGGCTGTTTGCTTGGTGTATAAGTAAACAGGCTGCTTATTTGGGCAAGAGCACATCCTACCAAGTGAGGTCAGAAGAGGAGAGGAGTTACTCACAGCAAAACTGTGCAGCTTGACAACATGGCCAAGGAGTCGGGCACTGCACCATGTTGCCCACTTTCGTTCATAATCCTTCGAGCAGGTCAGCCAGGGCTGCGTCTGCTGAGGGGAAAACAGACTGTCACTGTTCATAGACACACAAAAAGTGAGTTTTCGAAACACTGTCAGCCAGTCCTCAGGTCACTTTAAAAATGCAAAGTGGAAAAATAAAGTCTAAAATTTGAACAGCATTTTTCACCATTATGGTGTGAAAGCTTCCCACAAAAGACATTTTATTTGCCCAGGCAAACCTGACAGATCCCTGCCAAGCTCAGGGTTTGGTCACACATCAGCTGAGTCATCCGAGCCTTGTTTGCACCTCTGGAGAGTTGTAGGGATCTTTTCTGTTACCAGGTCAGAGATCAAATGTATTTGCTTTCTTGTTATGTTTTCAATCATATCGTATCGCTTGAGAAGGAGAACTGTAAAGCTCAAGGCTATTGAGAGTTTTCTTTAAAGAGCTACAAGAACTGATCCTTTAACAACCTGTCTGGAAAGAGGAGCCAGTAGAGCCCTCCATACTGTGGCAGTACTGCTACTGAATGTTCACTTCTACTTAGGGCAAGATAAAGTCACACTGAAAGACATCCAGGTTACTCCAAGTGATGGAGACAAACTCACAAAAATGAAAACAATCGGTCATAGACAAAAGGTCATGCCTCCATTCTCTAAGACGTTCCTTCCCTACCCACAGCAAAACAGCCAGGCGAGTCATTCACAGCATGGCAGCCGAGACGGCTCTCTGCAGAAACACTGGATTTTTCACCCTGTTTGGGATTTCTGGGAAGAAAAGCCATTGCCAGCAGGAGTCTGAGGATGGATGAATACAAAGACTGTAACCGACTGTTAGCCAAGAATGAAAATCTTCTGACCTGTGTGAACAGCAGAGGGAAATCATCTTTCAGATGCTTTCTCCATGCTGTCCCTGTGATGCAGTAAATGGCTCAGGAGCCTGCATGGGCACTGCAAGAATGACAAGTGGAGAGCTCTGACTGAACACATCTAATTCAGAATTATCCTCCTAAAACTTTAAATCTGTTACCTAAATCTGTGTCCCATCTGAGATCATACAGATCTTGCCGATGGCTCAATTGTTCCCTCTCCTTATGTACACTTGCTAAAATCTCAGGGATAAGCAGGAGGTAGGCTTTGTTAAAAAGATCCTTGACCCTACCTCTGGTCTGACACCTTCAGTGACGGCAGATCTGGGCTGTGCCTTTTCCACCTCCTCAGGGCTTTCCACATGTGGTTTGGTTTTCTGACACCAAGCACCTCCAAACGGGTCACCAGACACTATGTTTTCTCTCACTTTAGATGTGGATGTGCCCCAGCCTGCTCCCATCACATGCAGCCGATGCTGGGAAGGAGTCTGTCTCCCATCCCACGGGAAAGAGGTTCTGCAGCAGAGGAGCAGAAGCACTTCTTCTCTCAGTACTACTTCTGACGCAGCCTCAGATTATCCACCTTGTGATATAAAAATGTATCATCCCAGTATTATACTGTCTCAGGATATTTTCCTTCAAATACTGAAAATGACTTCTCAGACTCCAAAGGGACACGATGTCAAACAGCTGGGCAAAGATACTCAGGACACTTTTCATCATCTGTGCAGGGAAAAGAACGGACAGAACCAAGCATAGTTTTGGTGGACTGCTCTGGAAGAACAATTAGTACGTTGCTATACGGGCTGGGCTAGCAGAGGCAGTCAGGAAAGTCTACCTGCCAGAGTGCTATTAACAGCTTTGAGAGAGAGTCTCATGTCTTTGCCTGGTACCAGGTGCTCCGCACTGAGTCATACAAGCTTATTATTCTACCAAGACACTTGAAATTTATAGCACCCTTTTTTTGCTCACTGTGAGGCTGAGATTTTCCTTCATGTTACTCTTCTACTTTGCTACCTCTGTCATTGTGAAGCTGAGCACCCCATCTACAAGCTGCCTGAAGGAGCCCAAGTCCCTCTCCTGAAGTCCAGGGCTTTCTCTCTGTCACTTGCCTTCCTCACACCCCCTTTCACATCGGGCACCATGCTGACTGCCTCACCCCTGGTTTTATGCCCAGTTGGGAGAGTTTCTGGTCTCTGGTGGTGCTCCCTAGGCACCTGGTAGCCTCCTTCCCCGCCCCAGGACACGTCTCCCGCCATTTTGTGGTTCCCGGCTGTGGCTGCCTCACCTCAGGCGTCCCACTGCGCCTGCTACGCTCTGCCCCACCAACACCCATCCTGCCTGTCTGACCCCACACGAAGGGGCTGCACCTGAGCCACCTGCCAAATATTTAAAATTAAAGATTAAAAAAAAACCCAAAAGAGGAAGACTTATGAATGTGCACCCCGACCAAGAAAGAGATGAGGCTGAGTTAACCTGTGGCTCGCAGTGCAGGTACCCAAGCTGGTAGGAAGAGAGGCTGAAGCTCTGGCTGTTTCCCCCACGGGGTTCTGTGGGCGGCTGAAACACCACTTCAGCAGCACCGTCCCAATTAGTGCGACTCAGGTGTGCAAACCTCATCAGTCTTGGGGGGAAGAGAGAGTGGCCCTGCCCTCCTGCGCTGGGGCACGGGCCTGCAGTGGCGGAGACGGAGATGCGCTCCCCGGCCGGAGGCAGCAGGACATATTGTCTGCCAGGGCAGGGGGCTCGCTGGCTACAAATCCTGTCTTACCCCCGCCCTTCTTGATTTTTTAAAAACTGTATTTTCTAACAAAGAGACTCAGCTTTCACAAAGTAGGACTTTCAAAGAACAATTTAATTTCACAAAATCCTTTCTACGGTGAAGGCTGCAAATCCCCTTCAGCTTACTGAATACAGCGCTTTATCAGTCAGTGCTGGGGCAGGTCACTGATCACAGCTGATGGATGACATTGGCCACAGAACCAACCAGGGACCACTACAAGTGACTTAAGAGAAGTCTGGATGTAAAAATTAATTTGTTGTTTCAGATGAGATGACAGCAGACCAGCTGTAAGTAAATGTACATAAACATTAAAATGCTAATGACTGGCCCCAGGCACTGCATTCCAGGGAAACCAGCACACTGCAGGGATGGGTCGTTTCAATGACCTTAGGCACTGGAAACCCAGGCCTAAAGGTGGAAACCCCTCAGATTTTGGTAGGAATTAAACACCTACTCACTGGGGAGCACTACAAAGAGGTTACATACCTCACCCTCAGTATTTAATCCCCCAAAGAATGAACTCCTATACAAACTACTGCATGATAAGGTATTTGGAGGTCATCCCCTGGGCCAGCTTTTGTAGCGAAGCGAATTATCATATTGTAATAAAGTTTATAAAACGTGTTTTTGAGTAATGATGAATAAAAACTGTGTTTGTCCTATTCTCTTCACAGAGTGACCCCGTGTAAGCAGTTTCTCCTTGGACTTCCTCTCGAGGCGGGCTCCTCGCGCGGAGGGAGGGTGCCTCAGCCGTGACTGACGGCCGCCATCTTGTGGCGGCACCTGCGTTTCAGACGGACACCCGCCAGGGAGAAAACACTCTGTAAAGGTGTCATTGCAGAAAGAACTCACTACTCATATTATTCTCAAATGCCACAGAAGGAAAGCTAGTCGCCTGTAAACGGCAATCTTCAGATCTCAGAGAGTCACAGGCCACTATAGCAATCCTAGCAGAAATGACACTCCTAAGCAGAAAACAGGGACCAGATGAGAAGGGGCTCATGTCCCCTGTTTTAAATGGAGAGGTATTGCAGCATGCAGTCTAACTCCAGAGGGGTGCTAACACTAACCCAGCTCTAACCCTAACCATGTCAGACTGCCAGGTCCAGGATGCACATAAATACAAGGATAGTCTTCCTTCTGATGGTGACTCTGTGGGTGTTCTCAATTGGAAAAGCCATCAGATGGCCCAAATAACGTGAGCTCTCTGCTAAGACTGCATCCAAACACAACACAACCATTCCTAACACTGAATCTAAAGGGGGGGTGGTGGATATGAATAAACCAGTGGATGACCAATGGGCTGTTACTTTCTGAGAATCTATTTCTCACATTTTGTCCCCAGTTTTAGTCTTTTGGGAGAGAAATAGAGGCACCTGGGAACACATGTGAGCACTTGCAGACTGACAGCAACATGCTTTTTAACTCCAGATGAACCAGAGACTCCAGAAGCAGACAAACTAAGGCTTAAGAGATCCAAGCCTGAACAAAACTTGAACCCTCTGAAACAGTACAGTGATCATGCAGTCCTGGAGAAGATACAGCTTGCAGAAAAGACCAGAACTGTTGAGGTGTGAGACTTCAGTCTCATCCTTGGCCAAGACCAAACACGATGTGGGACTGAGACCCCAAACCTGACTGGAACAGAGACAAGCAGAGAGTCTTCAAGAGGCTTGAGTCTCTGCAGGCCCTAGCAAACGTGGCCACAACTGAGACCCAGATTTCTAGAACTGTATTTTTGTTAGAGAACTAAAGACTCCACAGGGACTGAAAACTAGCTGGTGTCCTATGCAAGGCTGTTGTGTCCTACAGCAAGTTGTGCTGCGTCCTTGGAACGGGCCCTGGGACAGAGCGAACCCCAGGACACTTCACACCTCGTCACCCTCAGTCTCTTCTAGCAAGACATTCTCCATACTTGTATATCCCTCACAGGCAAAATAATTGCATCCATTTGTTGAAGAACCCAGGAAGCGACACACTGAAGGATTCACAACACTATTTAGCAACCTTTGCAGGACTCTATACATCCTCCAACTGGATGGGTTCCCACTCTTTCACAGTGCAAGCCCTTAGACACCACCAGGAACAATTTACAAGCACCAAGGTCACCTGTATCAGTCCTGCCTTTGATGCCAGATTATGAATGCTCCACAAAGAGTGAGGGCAGAGTCTCCTCCACCCCACAGATACCAGGTTCTGTGGGGGTCCAAGTCCAATTCACAGCAGAGTAAATATCACTTACTGCCTGCTAACTTCACCCGTGCTGCCCAAGACCTCAGTAGAACAGGCGCTCAGCTGGATCATTAAACCTAAAGGACAGGTAGACACTAGGAAGGTTGATATGATGTGCATCATCTCTGAACTGTGAGATCTGTGCAAAGACGATGAGAAGCCGTTACAGGACTGTGCCCCACAGATGCACTTACAGCCCGGCCTTGTTTTCCTCTTAGCACATGATGACAGAGCAGGCAGAAAAACCGCGGAGTCCCTCTGTACCCAGCTAACTGAGAACTAGACCATGACAGCCTCCACAAACCAACCACCTTACACCAACACAGACAAAATGGGAGTTTCAGTCTCCCAGTCTCTCTTACTCTCTGAGTTGAGCACTGACAACCTCCTCTCTTTCACCCAGACCTGCTCCTTCTCAACAGCCCCTTCCCTTCTTCTGGGCTCAGTACTCCATAGCTTGCAGCAGCCAGACCGTGTTTGCGCCCATCAGCCTCACACCCACTGCATCAGCAGCTGCCTCGGGCTCCGACAGCGCTTCTCTGTGCCAGCAGCCCACCACAGCCAGCCAGCCCGCCCTGCCACATCTTGTTTGCCCTCAGTGTCGTCAGCACCCCTCAACGCATACTGGCTCAGTTTCTGAGGCACTTCTTTCCCGACTCAGATGCAATTTCCCCAACACCCAGCTCTCTCATGGATTTTCCCTCTTGAAAGATACAAGTCTTCACTACTTCTGTTCCGTGGGGTATTTAAAAGGGAGAGGGGGCTTACAGCTGGTAACACAAATGAAGAGTCACCAGGCTGGGAAAGGGGGAAAAGAAAACACGTTGGTTTGGATAAGCAGGGGGAGGATATTGGGCCCATCATGTTCCTCTTATGGAGGCATGGAGCAAGGGTTACCACAAAGGTAGCCTCAGGCAAATGGGGAGGAGCAGGCGTAGGAAGGACCACAAATGAGGGAAGGGGCAAACCAAAACAAAGGGTCACCTGGAAAGGAACAGGGGCAGAGGCAGGGAAAGTTGGCCACTGTGGGACTCAGCCCCGCTCAGGAAACACAGCCCAGAAGGAAGCAATGAAGACCTTCCAGTTGGTCCTGCTCTTTCACCTCCTGAGTCAGCAAGTCACTGCTGTCGGTAACATTGAGTATCTGGTCTTACCTTCTGAGGTCCATCCATCTGCAGCTGACCTCCCCTTGCTCCTGAGCTCTTCCACAGTGGCAAAGAACACAGCTGCCTCCTCATCTTCCAACACCTCATGATGTCTCAACTCTGTGATTGCTCTCAGCTGTGAGCAGCTGTTTCTCAGTTCCAGGGAATAAAGTTTCTACAAGAGAATGCTAAAGGTATGGTCTGCTGGTATGTTCTTACCTCACGTTCCTGGTACTGCTCTAGCTACCGAAACATGCTTGTGAATTGGTTAGGGATAACACTAATGGAAAGTCCATTGAAAATAATTTTGTGTTCTTCATACACTTCTCTATTTAAACAGGCTTTTCAAAACTTGGAGCTTTTCTTGGAAAAAATTCTGGCTACATAGGTAAACTTTGTTCTGGGAGCCATTTGTAAGAGTGAAGAAATGTCTGTAGGCAGCCAACAGAGCTGTTGATCAACATTTCAAAAGAAAATGTCATGATCAGTTTATGTTGAAAGGTACATGACAAAGAATGATCATTAATAGTTTGCTAACCCAAAGATGCATGATTAAATACAGGGCTCTTAAAATTACCCTGAAGTCTATAGGATTTCACTCGATTTTCACCCCAAAGTTCAGCACTCACCGTTTTAAGCCAGAAAGCTCATACTTAACTCCAACTTCACAAATCAGTTCAGAGCAGTACAAAAATCTAATGAGGCACGGGAAAAGCAGCATCTACAGAAACAGGAAAAAAAGACCTCCCTGTCCATCCCTCATCGCTGGAATGCCCTGCAGAAATCTTAAGGATGGGAAGGGCCCTGTCCTACTGAAGCCGTCACCACTGTAAAGTGCAGTGGTTCTGCAAGACCCCCCTTTGGTGCCAAGTCCTCACGCAGCACAGCTCGCTCGTTGCTGTTTGGTGCAACAGGGAACTGCGGTGCCACGCTGTGCTTCCACGTCAGAATGTTCACAGGGGAATTGCTCCCTGCGCCGAATGCAAAGCCAAGCCTTCTAGGGCTCAATCTTTTACCATCTCAGACAGGCATTCAGAGGGAGCAATCGTCCAATTTTAGGCAAAAGCTCAGTGCTTCTGGTGACAATGAGGTTTAGATCAGGCCAATATAACTGTTCCCTCCATGCATCAATGACAGATGCACATAGAAGGAAGCAGCTCTCTGCTCAACTATTTTCACGCTATCGCGGGCACACAATATCAACTTCTTCTGGAACTGAAAGTGACAGAGGTTCTGGGTTTGCCTCTTTCAAATTTATCTCAAAGACAATTTCTGTCCCTCAGCTTGGAAAGAGGTGAATGCAGGTAATACTGCAGAGACATTTTTTCACAGTGAAATAGCTGTAAGGTGTTTTGAGGGACTTCCATGCTCATTTTGAAATCTTCCAACCCCAGACTCCAAAATACGCAGGTAAGCAGCACGGTTTATATGGGGCTTACTTTGCACAATTAGTTTTCCTGTGAAGGCAATACAAGCAGAAGGAGAAATATTTCTGGGTGCAGTCAATGATTTTTCTACAGATAAAAACGAACCGACATTTTAACAGCAATGCTGCCATTCCACTCAAAAGACTTCCTGTCCACCAGCCTGCTCGAGCTGGGCAATGGAATATTCCTGAAGGGCAAAAATGCAGTCAGCGGGAAAATCTGAATTGTTTTCTTTGAATTAGTCAGTCCTCTGAATACCATCAAGCCACAGAACTGTGCAGGATTGCATATCGACAGAAACAGATGTAGGATCCGAATTTGCTTTCTAGTTTTGAAAAAAACGGGGCATTCTCCAAACATTTTCCTGATCAAGAATATCGAAACACTTTACCTTCTTTGCTGAGTTTTTCATCCCATTGTATTCAGCCTAAGTTACAACACGTTGTTCCCAAGAAACGGGTACTCGAATTCATAAATTTGCATGCAATGCTACAGAAAATTAAAATTAGTATTTATTACATAAAGTTAACATAAAACCCAAGCACAAAGACAGGTTGGAAAATGAACAAGAAAATTATGAGCTCTATTTAAATTAGCATTCCGTACAAGGAGAGGCTTCTATCCAACTTTTGCAGATTATAAGGAGAGAAAAACAAAACACAGTGACAAAATTCAGTAACTAGTTCTCCCAGTTCATATAATTTCTTCAACAATTATCGTTAAGACTGGATACTGATCAGCTAATCCAGAGAGCCATTGCCGATCAATACATTCAAACAAAAATGCAAGAAGTCCTGAGTTAGGTCCTATCAAAAGAACGTGAGCAAGGGAACAAGACGCTTCATTTCACCAGCTAGGACAAAGCACTTCAAGTGAAAGCGTTCCTTCTAATTCTTCAGCGGTAAGAAACTGCAAGGAAGGCATCTAGCACTTCTCCATCATTACATGGGGCCTATAAAACCCTCCTAGCACTCACTGCCAGCTGCAAAACTGTAGACATCTCGAAAAGAAATTGTATTATCTTAGCGTTAGAACAGATGGGTTTCCTGTATGACCATGAGAGTTTCTTTTCAGCTTAAAATAAACACCGCTGTGCCCCCAAGAGAAGCAGAATTCTAAATTTACCCAATGTGATTCCAGATCCTTTTTGTTCTGAGATTTCATTTTTTACTGGATGAGAGAGTTTTTACAGTTTCTGGAGTGATTTTATATCCAAGGATAACTTGGAGGTCCATGAGAAGTTTTAAAAACTAGGATTGATATCTGAATCAGAAAATAGGTCCAAACCTACATGGATTTTGTTACTGTTACGACGCAGCCTCATTACCCAAAAGAAAGATACACTTTGCAGAACAACGAGATGAGAGGAGTCAGTAGGTTCAGGCTTGGGTGCATCAGAGCTGAGAACACTTCCCAGGAACGCTTTGCTTCCAGGCCCTTCCCAGCTGAACTGGGCAGATGCTGTTGTAAGCAAAGCAAGCTGCTGCTCTCCACCGCCCAGCGCTGCCGGAGCTGGGGAAGCCGGCTGCCTGCCGCACAGGCTCTGCACCATCTACAGCTTCGGGAGCTGAAACCTGGGTCTTAAATCGTCCCCTTGGAAATGAGGAGGCTGCTGCTGTAAACGATGCCATGCAGAGATACACACTTGATTATGGCACTGCTGCCAAGCACACGGAGTGCTGGGCTAGCTGCAGTTTCCAAGTGACATGTAGGCAGAAAGAATACCAAGGTAATCCACTCTGGAAGCAACGACGAGGTGAACTGCTGCAGTAAAACCACCACTCCAAGTTAAAGGCTACAATTACTGGCACAGTCAACAGCAGATGTTCTTTATCACCAGTTACCTACACCAGCTAAAAGTCCTGCTAAATCTTTCACCAGAAAGGAGCTGACATTCTTTTCAAGCTTTTTTCCTTCCCAAGAAAACATAATTCTAGGACTCTTCACCACCTCTGATGTATTGCGCAGTCTCCAACTGAAAATTTGACTCTGGCCAGTAAGTGATTAAGCTTCTAGCAAATGAAATAGCTGAAACCCAGAAAAAGAGCTAGATTAAAAAAAAAAAAAAAAAAAGGGGGGGGGAAACCCCAAACCAAACAAAAAGGCTATTAAAGCAAGTGATACAAATAATCAAAGTAACTTAAAATTCAATGATTTTAAGGAGACACTGCTTCCAAGACTTTTCATATTAAAAATGGAATGGATTTTGGTCAAGATGTATTTGTACCAAATCTCTTCTAAGGTATTTTTCAGCATTTGTTCTTGGGTGGCTATTTACAGTATCTCATGTTAAACTGAAAAAGAATAATGAAATCCAGATCCCAGAAAGAATGCAAGATTCAATAATGCATCTGGAAAGAGGACGCATAATAGAGAATATGAAGTACATAGAACTGAGCAGAAAAGCAGATTTGCATGGTTCTTTTTATTCAAATGTTTTGCAATCTATTTTTTTAAATGTACATATATAGGTGATATATATATAAAAAATACTTGCCACCTTTGGCAGCAGGGTCACCCCCTTTGCCAATTTCCAGGCATCAGTCAACATCAAGCATTTCTATAGAAAAAGCATGCCATAATGACTTCATAACACAGCAGCTAAAGAAATAAATGGCAGCTTTCCTGTTAGAGAAACCACAAATGGAGTAGAATAAAGCAACAAAACAACTTCCTCACATATGACACACTTACGCAGAGGATCTGTTTAACCCTGAGCAGGCTGGCAAGTATCCTTTGGTGGTCAAGTGGAGGAGAGTGAGGAGAAAAGAATTTTAAGCTGAAAATGTGGCCAATTGAAAGAGGCACAAAAGACAAAAACATTGAGGCCTTTAGGAAAAAAAAAAAAAAAAAAAAAAAAAAGAGAAAGCATTGTAGAACTATTTTCAAACTGAATGTGTTTTACTGATCAAAATGAGTATTTGGTGATGACAATAAAATTGATTATTAAAGAAGTGACAATTCAGGAGCAAATTTCTCTTCAACCAACAAAAACACCGAAGATTTCAAATGGAAAAACCTGTTTGAAGAAAAGACACGTTTATCTCTTTAGAGCCTTATCCTCCAGTGCCTTCACGTATACAGTATATAAATGTAGGTGTAGGAACAATAGGAATTCAACCTAGAAAATAGTTCCTTTATTTTTATTAGTACTCTTTACATTTCAATCTAATCCTTAAGACTGCAAAACTCTTTGTGACAAGCATTTAATGTTGAGATTACGGGGTACGTTTCTTTTACAGGATTTGTAAAATACATTCTCATCTGTTTGAATGCAGATACATCATCACAGAGGAGACAGTGCATACAATTTACAAGAGAGATTTGTAGTAAAATTTAGAGAATCACAACGAACATCTCAATATAATACTAACTTGGAACCCAGGTGCAAGTTTTTCAAACTGTACATGTATTTTTAAAAAGATATAGCCTTTTAAAATGTTTATATATTGAAGCTTTTTCATTAAGATCAAACACGTATTAAAACCAGTAAAATTACAGCAGCAATATGGGACATCATCTAAGCCACAGGAACATGAATAATTAAAAGAAATATGGAACACTACATTACTCAGATGTTTGTGTTAAACAACAAGGATAGGTAACACACCAATTACTTATGCCAAACCATCAAAGAATCCAGATTTGTTCACTCTACGTACAATCCTGTTGTATAGTTCAATCAAAGTTACTGTTTTAAAAGAAGCGTGGAATGCTGGCCTCCAGCAACACTGTTCTGCAGTGCTTCTTGGAGAACTCTCAGTCCAAGCCCACCTATGATCCTTTTTGCATCTTTGCTATAGGAACTAAGGATGCTTTTAAATATGGATTCCTTAAAACTAGGCTTATTTTATTTACACTATTCAAAGTTGATTTTTCCTTCCAACAACAAAATGTGCGGGAGGATTTATTACATGCTATACAATGTAAAAATAGACTTTAAAAAGCCAGAACAATGTGAGTAAAACTGTACAATGTTCGTTCCCTGCTCCAGTTCATTGCACTATTAAGTTAAAACGGATGAGTTGTCATGCCCAGAAGACTTACTGTAGGATCAGAAAATCCACGCACACACAGAGGAGGTAAATGCATACTGCTTTAAGTATAGTGCCAAATGAAAAAATACGATGAGTTATATCCACAGAAAGCTTCTCATCACAGGAAGGAGCATGGCTAATTCTGAAAGGCAACCCTCTTCATGTAGGACACAGAACTGCAAAAGAACCACAAATACATCTTGATAAACATCAGTTATGTTAGTCTGCATAAAAATGTAATATACATACTAAAATACTTAAGTGTTGAATTCTATCCTATTAGTAACACGGTAAAATCTAGAAATCAATTGAAACCAGCAATTAAGATATCACCCTCTTCTCAAAAGATAATTAAGTGACACAACCCACTATTTTTAACTAATATCCAGAAATGAGTTAACTAAAGGTCATGTCTTAAACAGTGCTTTTTGAGGTGTTCCATTAGAAAAACAGAACATTAAATAAAAGGTGACGCATGCAGTTATATTTTAAAAATACGCACTGACAATTTGAGATTCTAACTCTACTTTCTAATTCTGGTGCATGTACGTGAATCACACAGTGGGAAGATAAGACATGTCCTTCACGTGTTTCTCATTCCTGTTTCACAAGGAAGACAAACCTCAGCGCAATCCAGCTTTCAAACCAGTGCTAGCACAACACAAAAGCAAATAAAGAAGTCAGGTGTAACAATTAAACAAAAACTTCAAAGGCAAGAAATTAAATGTTCTTGTTATCTGAAATACTTGCATAATTTAAAAATAGAACAAGGCATAAATTCTCATTTTATTAAAACAAAAACCTGGGATTTTTTTTAAGCCTTTACTAGAGGCATGAAAGATCAGAAATAGCAAAGCAAGCTGAAAGACGGAAAATGATTCTGCTTTCATGACATCTACATTCAGACAGAGCCTAAAAAAAAAATTAATACCAGACATATTTCATGCATTTTACTCAGTAGTAATGTATAGCATATTATTTTTAGCACTGTATTTTTATGTCACAATTACTGTTTAACGACAATTGGAAAAGAACACAAAGCTTAGCAATAAATACATCTTAAAACAGTTTACTGTAAGGACACATCTGATTTCAAAGGCATTTATTTTAGCTATAAATACATACTTATATACTGTTATATATAATAGTTATAAGAATGTCATAATTATTTACACTTACATGTGTTCTTGAATTAAGGTAAAAAAATTAACCTTGCAGGGGTAGACAGAATTATTTATTCAGTTTGCATATCATACTGGAAGTATGCTATATTCAAAAATTACCCCGTACATGAATTTAAACCTTCAAATTTTGCAAAAACCGGAAGTACAAATTAATAATCTTGAAATAACGTGTCTAGATGCGTTACCAGACAACCTATCACTAATATCTGGATTCTGTGTCTATCTACAGGCTAACATTTCATATATATCATTGATTTGTTCTGTAAGTAGCTAAATTAAGGAACCCTTGCATCCAGCAGATTCCCTCACAACAATAAAACTAGGTAATTCCCCTTCCCACAGTGCCTTCCTCAGCTTCTACGTTAAATGTGCTACAAACTCTATCCCAGCAGGTCCTCCCCATATTGTTCCTCTGTTCTCATGCCCCAAATTGACAGGCACTACCGCATGAGTGAATGCACTTACGGGAATACATAAAAACTCTGGTCAACTCGTCGTTGGCTTTTCAAAGCCAATAGCCTTGAGCTTAACAGAAACAGTGGTTTCGGTCTTCTCCTACCCAGATGCAGTTCCCTACAGTATTTGTGAAATGCAGTTATTCCCACAACCCTTCTTTCTCTCTTGTGGGGCTGAGACTGGCAATTATTGTTTGTGAGGCTGAGGAGACAGATAACACCACTGCAGAGGCATTTTCTTCAGAAAGCAACCTAAACTTGCACACTTCAAGGATTACAGAAGCTACTACTTGTTGCATTACTGTACTTGGCAAACAAGTCACAATGCAGAAAGTCATCACATTAATGATGCAAGAAGAAAGACTGAAAGCTTCTGTAAAAAAAAAAAAATAAATTCAACGGGTACAGTCAATACAAACATCCTTTCATCTAAGGATACGGTACCTATTCTTGCTGCGACACCTAAAACCAATGCAACTACAAGTTGGGACAAAAATACCTCCATCTGTGCTCCCTGCTTTACAGCTTAACTTGTGCACAAGAAACATTGCTGCTGCCTTGCCTGTGTGGGTCTTTCAATGGAAACAAACACAGTGTTTTCAAAGAACATTATGTTTGCTAAACCATCAAAAAAGATCAGTAGAAAGATGAGCACAAATAGCATTTAAAGACAATGAGCTTACTAAGCTGCCAGCTTCAGTCTAAAAGTGTGCTTTCTAAGACCAAGAATTTCACAGTCTTGGCTTGGTATTTCTTTCCCCGTCAGCAAATGCATTCCCTCAGCCTCTTCCAAATCTCAGTTTCTACTTCATGACCCCTAGTGATAAAATATAATAGCAATATTAACAATATTCAGAAACACTTAAGCACAACCGCAAACGCTTATCAATTTCATGTTACCATCTATTTTCATTCTACATCTATAAAATATAGTATGAATCCTAATGCTGGTGGGAAAAGAATTACAATTTACTTGCAAAGCAAATCTCTAAGTCCCTTTCATTATTAACTTCAGATTGGAAATGTTCACTGAAAAGTACAAAGAAACAAAACCCCACAAAAGGAAAAAAAAAAAAGTCACCTTGAAAATAATGTAGGTTGCATCAAGAGTAACAGGAAGAAGAGAAGGTAAGTTACTGCATTGTACAAGGCTCTACGTAGAGAGTCTGGCTTTGAGCTACGCACCTCTGAGGAGGTACTCCCTATGGAACAGGCCCAGGGGAGAGCTAACCCATCGCTGGGAAGAGGGACTTAAGCATGAGGACAAAATGATGGTATTTTTAGCGTTTTGGGGGACACAAGGGGGCAGTAGAAATTGGGAAAAGAGGATGCTTTAAAGAAAGTAAAACACCAGAAATAATTTCAAAACTAATAATCCTATTCAGAAATGCATATGGAGGTTTGTTTTTTTTCCCCTAACATGAAATGCACTGAGTTGCATTGGCCTTTTTCCCTTCTTTATTATACCAGATTTGTACATACTATGTTCTACTACCAGTGCTTCCAAAGCATTAGCTGGTTATGAAAAAAGTGCAAGAATGATCCATGGTAAGGTCAATAGCAGATCTGGTTGCAGAACGCTCCTTCAAGTTCCAATCCCATGCTCCAGCTCTTGCCCGAACTGCCTTGCCAAAACAAATTTCCCCAATCATTATTAAATGAAGACATCAAGTATTAGACAACACAGAGGGGGTTCTGTGTGTGTCTTCCTGCATGATGCAAATTTAGCCTTTCACAAATTTCAGAATTATTTTGGCATTTAGTTCAAGATATACAAGATGGCAACACTTCTACAAAACACTATGAAATTCAGAGAAAATAGAAACAAATTTCCCTAATCATTATTAAATGAAGACATCAAGTATCAGACAACACAAACAGAGGGGGTTCTGTGTGTGTCTTCCTGCATGATGCAAATTTAGCCTTTCACAAATTTCAGAATTATTTTGGCATTTAGTTCAAGATATACAAGATGGCAACACTTCTACAAAACACTATGAAATTCAGAGAAAATAGAAACATATCTCACTGTCTCACCAGTGAATTTGGCAAGATTTCTTGTTAAATCAACACCTACTGCTCAATTTTATGGCTCCGTTAACCTTTCCAGGTTCACAGCATTCTTCTTTTATTTGTCCCATTACATATGACAACAATACTACGGCAATTGTTAGAATCACTTTTTTCCTGGTATTTTTTCTTCAGCTCTCGCTTCTGGGCAAGTTTATTACTAATTTTGTGGGCAGCCATAACACCCACAGAAGACTGCATGTTCTAATTTTTTAAATACTGCAGAATAAAAAGACAGTGCTGCTTTAAAAAAAATTGTTAAAGACTTACTTGGAAGATTTTTTTTTTAATTTGCTCTGTAAAATAGAATACAGAGCTAGAAAGAAGGTTTTACCTGTGCTGACAAATGCCACAATAACTGGATTTTCCATAAAGCTACACATATCCTATCATCACGGATAATTTACTGCTTGTTTTTTTGTCCTAAGATTGGAAAAAATAATCCCCAAAGGAACAAGAAATTAACAGATTTTAACAGAACACAGTAACGTTGGTGATATAATTCACATATTTCAAGATTTCGTTTCTTGATTAAAGCTTAATAAAAAGAAATGGAATCCATTCAGTGCAAGACAATAGCTGGATCATAGAATAAACTAATGTAAAATGAATACAATTATCATGATACCATACAGATTATTATTACTGGGTCCAGAAATTGTTATCCTCCTGCTTCTTTTGGAAAACAAATTCAAACCCCTAAATCCTCATAATAATTTTCATGTTGCCAAGACATTTTTAATTTTTCCAGTGAAGAGAGTAGACTCTTCAAAAAGTAGGTCACTCCTTTTATTTTGAAATTCAAGGAGTAGGTTGGAATTTCAGGTACAAAACCTCAGCTGAAAGTCGCTTTGATTGTATAGAATCATCTACTCTCCCTTTAACAAACCTTAAAAAGAATTTCCAGACAACAGACAGGTGTCTGGGAGTATTTTGTGCCATGTATGAAGCCTCACTGAGGCTTCAAGCCAGAAGTTTTACTGGCAAAAAAAGGAGAAACGGATTGCAACTTCAGAAACAATCAGAAGACTTTGCCTGTTCCACAGGCATTGTTCCACAAGGGAACACTGTCAGCTGAGCTATAAATATTTAACATAAACTAAGCTTCATATTGCTATATTTAGATAAGGCTACACTGAAAGGAAGAGCAAAATTCTGTGCTCACTAGCTTGTACGACTGCTTGCTGTTGTGCAAACAGACCCACAGAAGATCAAGAAAGGCTTAGTTCTGTTCCTAATGAAATGGTAGCTGAGGGGAAATCACCTTCTCCTTTCAGACAAGTGATTACTCTTCATACTCCCATCATTTGTGTTTTAGAGACAACAGCTCTTGTATACAACGACCTGTTTGATCCAACACATTTAATGCAAGTATGATGTTTTTATAATTGTCGCATCTAGCTAGCAGAACATCCCTGGGGATTTTCAAGTCACAAGCATGCAGAGGCAGAGGTAGGAGGTTCAGATGTTCAGCTAATCTACTTTTATAAACCTTCTCTGCAGAAGATTTCTTCATTTCCCTAGCCAGCCAGTTTCTTCTCAGTATCCTAGTAATCTGAAATCTATTCTGGATAGCTACGTCTAAAAATAAGAGCAGACACTGTAAAGAGCACTGTTCATTCCAGTCAGCTTCTACCAGATGTATTATGATGAAGAGCAAACCGCTTTAATTATTGACAACAGTTCATCCTCTTGGGTCAAAGACTCTGCTTCACAAAACTAAAGTTTTGTGCCACTGCCATTAAAAAACCTTGATCTTGAGCCTAAAAGGCTCTCAGCTCATAAGCAAATACATCTGTCTAATTTAAGAAGGATTTTCAGAAAGGGTAAGTAAACAATGGAGAAGTCAAAGGAATCAACTGAAAGGACCACTGCATTCTTATTGTATGCGGTAGTTCTGCAACCCTACACAAAACTTAGAAATGAGCCTCTTCCAACAGAAGTCTGTCAGAGATTCTAGAATACCGCATGGCTTGCTCAGAGGATTTTCTGAAGCAAAAGCACACTACATTTCATCCACAACTTTAACCTGAAGATACTTTCAAATCTCTGCGAGATGAGAACGATTAGAAGTCTGTGTAAGAAATACAAAACCCTTTAAAAATCATGTGGAGGTAGTTAAGTCAAATGACTGTATTTGAAAAAAAAAAAAAAATAGTACGACTTGGAAAGCACGATACCAAAAGAAAACACAAACTTTGCAGCATATGAACATGAAGCAGAACATAATATACACTTGGGTGGCAAATAAAAAGGCATCTGTCATCCTTTTGTACACCCGTTTGTTCAGATCTTGGGAGTTTGATGCATACGCTAAACTTGAAACACTAAAGAAGATGGTACCATTTATATGCCAAGAATTAAGTAAGAATATAAGCTTTAGTAAGATCTAGGCAAAAATGAAGTCAGAAGAAAAATGTTTAGAAGTAATTTAACAACCTGGAAACGACCTGGAACAACTCCATAAAGCTAAAGCAAGCAGTGATTTTCAATGTCTGACATTCTGTTAATATAACCAATGTATAAGACTGGAAAATAAATTACTCTTACACAGACCTTTTAAATAAAATGTGAAGAATGTATAACCAGTAAATGTAAAATAAATAATTTTTACTATGGATCAGATGATAACACTTAAAATGAAGCTATAAGCACTTCATCTAGCAAATGCATTATTACCATAGACAGTCTGAATTCTGATTCTGAAAAACCTGTACAATACAAGTTTTTAACTATACCCATTTAACTTTGTAAGCCAGACCGCTCTGCTCCTGGTGATGTCCTGCTATCTGAATATACACCACATACTTTGCTATATTGTACTACCATAAACAAAATAAACACGTTTTAGTCATAACTATATCCTCAGAAACTTCAGACAAAATAGAATAGAACATAAATGAGAGCTGTGTTTGATAGAAGGGCAACATATTTCATGAATGCTGTAGGACTACTCTTTTCAAATACACCTTGTATGTACAATTAAGTTAACTTAGAACAAAAAAAATCCTTGCTAAGAAACATACTCACCCTTTAAAATATAGTCTGTTAACAAGCTTGGCACTTTCTCGCTATCCTCTTTCATGGCATGCAGGACTGAAGTATGAAAAAAAAAATTTAGATATTTAGTCATAAATTAAAGACAACACTCTCAAAAGAAACACCATGGAGCTGTTTCAACTACTCATAGGGTTATTACTACTAGATTAGGAAGAAAATTCCTAACTGGAATATGAGAAGATACAATGAGACACATCATATCTCCACCTTTCACTTGTATAATTCTCACTGAACTCCAGAGTAGACAGATGCAAGAGACCCATTTTACGTGGTTAAATATTACAGTAAAATGTCATCAGTCATAACAACAAAAAAGCACCTCTTCCCTATTATCAAAAAAAAAAAATCTCTGCAAAAGGAAGTTGCCACATCCAAAACTAAAATGTGCTAACAACTACTGGAGGGCTGGAAATCTTAGGCAAAAAAGTATCCTCTATTACTTAATTTATTTCCTTGATCTTCATCCCAAATCATGGAATAATGACATTTTTTGGGAGAAACACTGCTGTGAATGATCTGATGAAAATGTTGGTGGCTTTTTTCCCCTGAAATGGTGAATGCTAGCATCTGTAGCTTAGAAATACTGTAAATACATGATTGAAATTGGCATTAATTTAGAATAATGCCAAAGTGCCATTTCTGTGACTTATATCAAGTCAAAGTTGTCCATCCTTGCATATTTCTGAAGAAGAGAAAACATTTGGACTAGCTCAACTTGACACACACAAGCTTGTCTGTTACTTCATAAACAAAACCAATGACAATCCTTTATAAAGTGCTCTGGACACAACTTAAAGAATCAAAAGTACAGAATTACACTGAAAAGCAGTATTTAATAAACTCCACATTCCTCATACGAGATTCTGAACTCGAAATACAACAAGTGTTTTATTTCAATTTTTATGTTGAAGAAAGACATTAGTGTTTGTAACTACGGAATAATACACAGCTTTAAAAGAAAAACCAAACAACCCCAAATACCTGCTTGCTGTTGTTAGGGCAGACAGTAAGAGACAGTGAGTCAGAAATCTGCAACTGAGTCACAGGATCAAGTTCCAACCAGCCCACAGAAGGCAATACCGTTAATACTCTTTGCAGTGCATTGGTACAAGACTTTTTGTTAATAAACCATCAAACAACACAAAATGTTTTCAGGTGGTTTTAACCTCTCTGTGCTGGATATTGAATATAAAATGAAAAATCCATTTGTCACAGAATAAATATGAATTACCAGCTAAGGGTGCCTACTGCAGAAAATAAAGGGAATTTAATTCCTGCTTAAACATTTCATTTACTCCAGAATTTGTAAAATATTTATTTTCTCTTTCCAGGAAACAACCAATGAGCCTTTTACCATCCCTCAGCTACTTGTGGAATCACAGACCTGTGCTGCTGGAAAGCACCTTAAGACATAGTTAGATCCAAAGCTCTGCACTGAGATCTGTTCAAATACATTGATGCACTCTGCCATCTATTTTTAAATTGTTCCTATAAACCTCAAATGAAGGAGATGCCATTGACTCCCAGAGACGCTCTGCTGTATTTAACCACCTTAATAATTAATTTTTTTAAAATACAAAATTATTTTTCATGTAAAATAGAATTAAAAAAAAAACCAAACCAGAGGACTTAAAACTTACAAATAATTTTGAGGACCTGGCCTAAAAAGAAAGGGGAATTCAAAGCACTGTCAAAACTCTGTTTGGTTTATACTTCCTAATTCTTAAAATTTATTAACAACAACAAAAAAACCACAAACCCAGAGAGGAGGTGGCTATTTTAAAGCCAATCAAGTGCAATCATTATACAGCTACTCATAAGTGTCCCAAAATCCAGTCCAATTTCTGGAAGTCATTACAATAACCTCAGTAAAGCCCAGCAAGTTTAAACAAACAGGGGTATATCAGGTACTATAAGACAGTACTGCCAAATTCCATCACATGCAGTACTTTCCATAAGGCCCACCTGTTAAAATAACGTGAGAACATTTACTTTCCAATACATGCAAGTTTCTAGCCCTCAGGGTTTCAGAGAACAGCTAGATAACAAACATACTGTGAAGGCTCAGAAAACAAATAAAATCTGGCCTAAATGCATGGTTAAAAATCATGCAAATTTACATACATGCCATAGGGTAAGGGGGAAGAGATAACGGTATAGATTCATTGGTTTTGAGCAACCACAGTTAGAAATACAAAGAGGAAAGGATCAGTGGGGGAACTTCATATGCTCACTTTTGGTTAATGTTTGAAGATCTTCAACAGATGGGGGTCCATTTTTCTTCTCATAAGGAATGACGGTTGTTAAGTACTGTCAAATGAAAAACAGAGTTACTTCACAGTCTTTCCATGCAATTTATGTTGCTTGCATTTTATTTTGCAAAAATTGTAGCAACTGAAATTGCTAGCCACAAATAAAAGCTTTTCAAAAGATCGTATTTCACAAGAGATTAAGATTCTACCTTTCTTATCCCAAAGCTTTTATCACATAAGCCAATTTCTATTTTTATTCAAATTATGTGACCACTTTAGAACTCATGCAGGTAAACACTAAAAAAAAAAGTATTAAAAAAATTGGGAGTTGTTTACAGTAAAAATTTTCCTTGTTAGGTTTCTTCCTCATAGCCTATCCACACCAATAGTAAAATCTTTCCTCTCTTCTCCCTCCAGAAGCCAACTAGAAAGTCCTTCAGGTATTTAAAGTACTTCTCACAATTACATAAAAGCTGGAAGAACAACTTTCTCACAACCTCCTTCATCCCCTCAAACACCACTATAAATGTAGATGAACAATTTTCAAACTTGCTCCTAAAAAAAAAAAAGTAGTATCAATATCATGTGAGCGTCACCAGTTGTATCCAAAAGCAGAATGTAATTCTTTCTTTCCAGGAAGTATATTAAAAAAATAAATCTTTCCAGGTAAATATTGATATTGCCTTCAAATAACCTGGCAAACTGATAACAGACAGCTTTTTAAACCATTCCAGAGCAGAACTGATACAGCCTGTGGGGATGCCTTAAGTAAGGTGTTCACGTTTGTAGAAGTGTGCTAACAAGGATTTGAAGGAAGAAATAAAAATTAAATTAAAAAAAAAAATCTTCAAACTTGGCATAGGCTGTGTTTGAACAACCTCAAAACAGTGGTAGGATTTTCTCAGTGACTGGTTAACTCTTTCTGAGAACGTGAAACATTCCAAGGATTCTGACAGATCAAAGAGCGTTGCCCAGTCACAGCTCTGAAGGTGATCTACAGTCCTCCCTGCAAAGGAAATTCAGCTGCCCCACAGTTAGGTGAAAATGAAGACAGACAACTTTCCCCTTCTGACGCTCTACACTTCCAACCAAAGGGAACAAAACAAGCCTAATTAGACATAAGACACCACCCTTTGGATTTTGATTTAAATTCTCAGTTCTAATAGCCGAGTGTGCTAATAGCTTGTTTCATACGGACTCCATTTTTGTTTTATTTACTCTTTACTGAAATCTTTTGTTCTTGCCAGCTTGGGGGGGGGG